>NW_027193895.1:0-15869 GCF_032444005.1 Ranitomeya imitator | reverse complement strand
GAAAAAAGACATTTGTCCATCCAGTTCAGCCTATATTCCATCATAATAAATCCCCAGATCTACGTCCTTCTACAGAACCTAATAATTGTATGATACAATATTGTTCTGCTCCAGGAAGACATCCAGGCCTCTCTTGAACCCCTCGACTGAGTTCGCCATCACCACCTCCTCAGGCAAGCAATTCCAGATTCTCACTGCCCTAACAGTAAAGAATCCTCTTCTATGTTGGTGGAAAAACCTTCTCTCCTCCAGACGCAAAGAATGCCCCCTTGTGCCCGTCACCTTCCTTGGTATAAACAGATCCTCAGCGAGATATTTGTATTGTCCCCTTATATACTTATACATGGTTATTAGATCGCCCCTCAGTCGTCTTTTTTCTAGACTAAATAATCCTAATTTCGCTAATCTATCTGGGTATTGTAGTTCTCCCATCCCCTTTATTAATTTTGTTGCCCTCCTTTGTACTCTCTCTAGTTCCATTATATCCTTCCTGAGCACCGGTTCCCAAAACTGGACACAGTACTCCATGTGCGGTCTAACTAGGGATTTGTACAGAGGCAGTATAATGCTCTCATCATGTGTATCCAGACCTCTTTTAATGCACCCCATGATCCTGTTTGCCTTGGCAGCTGCTGCCTGGCACTGGCTGCTCCAGGTAAGTTTATCATTAACTAGGATCCCCAAGTCCTTCTCCCTGTCAGATTTACCCAGTGGTTTCCCGTTCAGTGTGTAATGGTGATATTGATTCCCTCTTCCCATGTGTATAACCTTACATTTATCATTGTTAAACCTCATCTGCCACCTTTCAGCCCAAGTTTCCAACTTATCCAGATCCATCTGTAGCAGAATACTATCTTCTCTTGTATTAACTGCTTTACATAGTTTTGTATCATCTGCAAATATCGATATTTTACTGTGTAAACCTTCTACCAGATCATTAATGAATATGTTGAAGAGAACAGGTCCCAATACTGACCCCTGCGGTACCCCACTGGTCACAGCGACCCAGTTAGAGACTATACCATTTATAACCACCCTCTGCTTTCTATCACTCAGCCAGTTACTAACCCATTTACACACATTTTCCCCCAGACCAAGCATTCTCATTTTGTGTACCAACCTCTTGTGCGGCACGGTGTCAAACGCTTTGGAAAAATCGAGATATACCACGTCCAATGACTCACCGTGGTCCAGTCTATAGCTTACCTCTTCATAAAAACTGATTAGATTGGTTTGACAGGAGCGATTTCTCATAAACCCATGCTGATATGGAGTTAAACAGTTATTCTCATTGAGATAATCCAGAATAACATCCCTCAGAAACCCTTCAAATATTTTACCAACAATAGAGGTTAGACTTACTGGCCTATAATTTCCAGGTTCACTTTTAGAGCCCTTTTTGAATATTGGCACCACATTTGCTATGCGCCAATCCTGCGGAACAGACCCTGTCGCTATAGAGTCACTAAAAATAAGAAATAATGGTTTATCTATTACATTACTTAGTTCTCTTAGTACTCGTGGGTGTATGCCATCCGGACCCGGAGATTTATCTATTTTAATCTTATTTAGCCGGTTTCGCACCTCTTCTTGGGTTAGATTGGTGACCCTTAATATAGGGTTTTCATTGTTTCTTGGGATTTCACCTAGCATTTCATTTTCCACCGTGAATACCGTGGAGAAGAAGGTGTTTAATATGTTAGCTTTTTCCTCGTCATCTACAACCATTCTTTCCTCACTATTTTTTAAGGGGCCTACATTTTCAGTTTTTATTCTTTTACTATTGATATAGTTGAAGAACAGTTTGGGATTAGTTTTACTCTCCTTAGCAATGTGCTTCTCTGTTTCCTTTTTGGCAGCTTTAATTAGTTTTTTAGATAAAGTATTTTTCTCCCTATAGTTTTTTAGAGCTTCAATGGTGCCATCCTGCTTTAGTAGTGCAAATGCTTTCTTTTTACTGTTAATTGCCTGTCTTACTTCTTTGTTTAGCCACATTGGGTTTTTCCTATTTCTAGTCCTTTTATTCCCACAAGGTATAAACCGCTTACACTGCCTATTTAGGATGTTCTTAAACATTTCCCATTTATTATCTGTATTCTCATTTCTGAGGATATTGTCCCAGTCTACCAGATTAAGGGCATCTCTAAGCTGTTCAAACTTTGCCTTCCTAAAGTTCAATGTTTTTGTGACTCCCTGACAAGTCCCCCTAGTGAAAGACAGGTGAAACTGCACAATATTGTGGTCGCTATTTCCTAAATGCCCAACCACCTGCAGATTTGTTATTCTGTCAGGTCTATTAGATAGTATTAGGTCTAAAAGTGCTGCTCCTCTGGTTGGATTCTGCACCAATTGTGAAAGATAATTTTTCTTGGTTATTAGCAGAAACCTGTTGCCTTTATGGGTTTCACAGGTTTCTGTTTCCCAGTTAATATCCGGGTAGTTAAAGTCCCCCATAACCAGGACCTCATTATGGGTTGCAGCTTCATCTATCTGCTTTAGAAGTAGACTTTCCATGCTTTCTGTTATATTTGGGGGTTTGTAACAGACCCCAATGAGAATTTTGTTACCATTTTTCCCTCCATGAATTTCAACCCATATGGACTCGACATCCTCATTCCCTTCGCTAATATCCTCCCTTAAAGTGGACTTTAGACAAGACTTTACATAGAGACAAACCCCTCCTCCTCTCCGATTTTTACGATCCTTTCTAAACAGACTGTAACCCTGTAAGTTAACTGCCCAGTCATAGCTTTCATCTAACCATGTCTCGGTTATTCCCACTATGTCAAAGTTACCTGTAGATATTTCTGCTTCTAGTTCTTCCATCTTGTTTGTCAGGCTTCTGGCGTTTGCGAGCATGCAGTTTAGAGGATTTTGTTTTGTTCCAATCTCCTCACTGTGGATTGTTTTAGAAATGTTCTTACCTCCCTTCTGAGTATGTTTTCCTGGGTCGTCTTTGTTCGAGTCTAATGTTTTTCTTCCCGTCCCCTCTTCTTCTAGTTTAACGCCCTCCTGATGAGTGTAGCGAGTCTTCTGGCGAATGTGTGTTTCCCAGGTTTGTTGAGGTGTAGTCCGTCTCTGGCGAGGAGTCCATCATACCAGTAATTCACACCGTGGTCCAGGAATCCAAATCCTTGTTGTCTGCACCATCGTCTTAGCCAGTTGTTTGCATCAAGGATCCTGTTCCATCTCCTGGTGCCATGCCCGTCTACTGGAAGGATAGAAGAAAAAACTACCTGTGCATCCAGTTCCTTTACTTTCTTCCCCAACTCTTCAAAGTCCTTGCAGATTGTCGGTAGGTCCTTCCTTGCCGTGTCATTGGTGCCAACATGTATCAGAAGAAATGGGTGGACGTCCTTGGAGCTGAAGAGCTTTGGTATCCTATCGGTCACATCCTTGATCATCGCACCTGGAAGGCAGCATACTTCTCTTGCAGTTATGTCCGGTCTGCAGATGGCTGCTTCGGTGCCTCTCAGTAGTGAGTCTGCCACCACCACCACTCTTCGTTGCTTCTTGGCTGTACTTTTTGCTGTCACTTGTTGCTGTGTGCCCTTTTCTTTTTTGCTTGCTGGTATTGCTTCATTCTTAGGTGTGCCATCTTCATCCTCTACAAAGATTTGATATCGGTTCTTCAGTTGTGTGGTTGGTGATTTCTCCATGGTCTTCTTGCTTCTTTTGGTCACATGCTTCCACTCATCTGCTTTTGGAGGTTCTCTGACACTTTTTGCACCTTCTGTGACCAGTAGAGATGCTTCTGTTCTGTCTAGAAAGTCTTCATTCTCTTTGATGAGTTTCAAAGTTGCTATTCTTTCTTCCAGACCCCGCACCTTTTCTTCTAAAAGGGCCACTAGTCTACACTTCTGACAGGTGAAATTTAATTCTTCTTCTGGTCGATCTGTGAACATGTAGCACATGCTGCAGCTCACCATGTAGGTTGTCACATCTGCCATGTTGCTCCTAGATCCTGCTGACTTGCTGTGTGTTTTCCTTCTTGTGTAATCTACTCAGCCAAGCTCTCTTGCAATAATGTCCTACAGGCAAAAATTCGCGCGCCGTAAGGCGCGCGGTTTGGTGATGCTTTCGAAGCAGCTGGTCCCGGCTGTACCCAACGATCTTCTAGCTTAGGGAGACTTCGCTTCTCCCAGAAGGCACCTGGAATATGCTAATTAGCCTCCTGAAGCTTGAATCCCTGGTTTGGTGATGCTTTCGAAGCAGCTGGTCCCGGCTGTACCCAACGATCTTCTAGCTTAGGGAGACTTCGCTTCTCCCAGAAGGCACCTGGAATATGCTAATTAGCCTCCTGAAGCTTGAATCCCTGGTTTGGTGATGCTTTCGAAGCAGCTGGTCCCGGCTGTACCCAACGATCTTCTAGCTTAGGGAGACTTCGCTTCTCCCAGAAGGCACCTGGAATATGCTAATTAGCCTCCTGAAGCTTGAATCCCTGGTTTGGTGATGCTTTCGAAGCAGCTGGTCCCGGCTGTACCCAACGATCTTCTAGCTTAGGGAGACTTCGCTTCTCCCAGAAGGCACCTGGAATATGCTAATTAGCCTCCTGAAGCTTGAATCCCTGGTTTGGTGATGCTTTCGAAGCAGCTGGTCCCGGCTGTACCCAACGATCTTCTAGCTTAGGGAGACTTCGCTTCTCCCAGAAGGCACCTGGAATATGCTAATTAGCCTCCTGAAGCTTGAATCCCTGGTTTGGTGATGCTTTCGAAGCAGCTGGTCCCGGCTGTACCCAACGATCTTCTAGCTTAGGGAGACTTCGCTTCTCCCAGAAGGCACCTGGAATATGCTAATTAGCCTCCTGAAGCTTGAATCCCTGGTTTGGTGATGCTTTCGAAGCAGCTGGTCCCGGCTGTACCCAACGATCTTCTAGCTTAGGGAGACTTCGCTTCTCCCAGAAGGCACCTGGAATATGCTAATTAGCCTCCTGAAGCTTGAATCCCTGGTTTGGTGATGCTTTCGAAGCAGCTGGTCCCGGCTGTACCCAACGATCTTCTAGCTTAGGGAGACTTCGCTTCTCCCAGAAGGCACCTGGAATATGCTAATTAGCCTCCTGAAGCTTGAATCCCTGGTTTGGTGATGCTTTCGAAGCAGCTGGTCCCGGCTGTACCCAACGATCTTCTAGCTTAGGGAGACTTCGCTTCTCCCAGAAGGCACCTGGAATATGCTAATTAGCCTCCTGAAGCTTGAATCCCTGGTTTGGTGATGCTTTCGAAGCAGCTGGTCCCGGCTGTACCCAACGATCTTCTAGCTTAGGGAGACTTCGCTTCTCCCAGAAGGCACCTGGAATATGCTAATTAGCCTCCTGAAGCTTGAATCCCTGGTTTGGTGATGCTTTCGAAGCAGCTGGTCCCGGCTGTACCCAACGATCTTCTAGCTTAGGGAGACTTCGCTTCTCCCAGAAGGCACCTGGAATATGCTAATTAGCCTCCTGAAGCTTGAATCCCTGGTTTGGTGATGCTTTCGAAGCAGCTGGTCCCGGCTGTACCCAACGATCTTCTAGCTTAGGGAGACTTCGCTTCTCCCAGAAGGCACCTGGAATATGCTAATTAGCCTCCTGAAGCTTGAATCCCTGGTTTGGTGATGCTTTCGAAGCAGCTGGTCCCGGCTGTACCCAACGATCTTCTAGCTTAGGGAGACTTCGCTTCTCCCAGAAGGCACCTGGAATATGCTAATTAGCCTCCTGAAGCTTGAATCCCTGGTTTGGTGATGCTTTCGAAGCAGCTGGTCCCGGCTGTACCCAACGATCTTCTAGCTTAGGGAGACTTCGCTTCTCCCAGAAGGCACCTGGAATATGCTAATTAGCCTCCTGAAGCTTGAATCCCTGGTTTGGTGATGCTTTCGAAGCAGCTGGTCCCGGCTGTACCCAACGATCTTCTAGCTTAGGGAGACTTCGCTTCTCCCAGAAGGCACCTGGAATATGCTAATTAGCCTCCTGAAGCTTGAATCCCTGGTTTGGTGATGCTTTCGAAGCAGCTGGTCCCGGCTGTACCCAACGATCTTCTAGCTTAGGGAGACTTCGCTTCTCCCAGAAGGCACCTGGAATATGCTAATTAGCCTCCTGAAGCTTGAATCCCTGGTTTGGTGATGCTTTCGAAGCAGCTGGTCCCGGCTGTACCCAACGATCTTCTAGCTTAGGGAGACTTCGCTTCTCCCAGAAGGCACCTGGAATATGCTAATTAGCCTCCTGAAGCTTGAATCCCTGGTTTGGTGATGCTTTCGAAGCAGCTGGTCCCGGCTGTACCCAACGATCTTCTAGCTTAGGGAGACTTCGCTTCTCCCAGAAGGCACCTGGAATATGCTAATTAGCCTCCTGAAGCTTGAATCCCTGGTTTGGTGATGCTTTCGAAGCAGCTGGTCCCGGCTGTACCCAACGATCTTCTAGCTTAGGGAGACTTCGCTTCTCCCAGAAGGCACCTGGAATATGCTAATTAGCCTCCTGAAGCTTGAATCCCTGGTTTGGTGATGCTTTCGAAGCAGCTGGTCCCGGCTGTACCCAACGATCTTCTAGCTTAGGGAGACTTCGCTTCTCCCAGAAGGCACCTGGAATATGCTAATTAGCCTCCTGAAGCTTGAATCCCTGGTTTGGTGATGCTTTCGAAGCAGCTGGTCCCGGCTGTACCCAACGATCTTCTAGCTTAGGGAGACTTCGCTTCTCCCAGAAGGCACCTGGAATATGCTAATTAGCCTCCTGAAGCTTGAATCCCTGGTTTGGTGATGCTTTCGAAGCAGCTGGTCCCGGCTGTACCCAACGATCTTCTAGCTTAGGGAGACTTCGCTTCTCCCAGAAGGCACCTGGAATATGCTAATTAGCCTCCTGAAGCTTGAATCCCTGGTTTGGTGATGCTTTCGAAGCAGCTGGTCCCGGCTGTACCCAACGATCTTCTAGCTTAGGGAGACTTCGCTTCTCCCAGAAGGCACCTGGAATATGCTAATTAGCCTCCTGAAGCTTGAATCCCTGGTTTGGTGATGCTTTCGAAGCAGCTGGTCCCGGCTGTACCCAACGATCTTCTAGCTTAGGGAGACTTCGCTTCTCCCAGAAGGCACCTGGAATATGCTAATTAGCCTCCTGAAGCTTGAATCCCTGGTTTGGTGATGCTTTCGAAGCAGCTGGTCCCGGCTGTACCCAACGATCTTCTAGCTTAGGGAGACTTCGCTTCTCCCAGAAGGCACCTGGAATATGCTAATTAGCCTCCTGAAGCTTGAATCCCTGGTTTGGTGATGCTTTCGAAGCAGCTGGTCCCGGCTGTACCCAACGATCTTCTAGCTTAGGGAGACTTCGCTTCTCCCAGAAGGCACCTGGAATATGCTAATTAGCCTCCTGAAGCTTGAATCCCTGGTTTGGTGATGCTTTCGAAGCAGCTGGTCCCGGCTGTACCCAACGATCTTCTAGCTTAGGGAGACTTCGCTTCTCCCAGAAGGCACCTGGAATATGCTAATTAGCCTCCTGAAGCTTGAATCCCTGGTTTGGTGATGCTTTCGAAGCAGCTGGTCCCGGCTGTACCCAACGATCTTCTAGCTTAGGGAGACTTCGCTTCTCCCAGAAGGCACCTGGAATATGCTAATTAGCCTCCTGAAGCTTGAATCCCTGGTTTGGTGATGCTTTCGAAGCAGCTGGTCCCGGCTGTACCCAACGATCTTCTAGCTTAGGGAGACTTCGCTTCTCCCAGAAGGCACCTGGAATATGCTAATTAGCCTCCTGAAGCTTGAATCCCTGGTTTGGTGATGCTTTCGAAGCAGCTGGTCCCGGCTGTACCCAACGATCTTCTAGCTTAGGGAGACTTCGCTTCTCCCAGAAGGCACCTGGAATATGCTAATTAGCCTCCTGAAGCTTGAATCCCTGGTTTGGTGATGCTTTCGAAGCAGCTGGTCCCGGCTGTACCCAACGATCTTCTAGCTTAGGGAGACTTCGCTTCTCCCAGAAGGCACCTGGAATATGCTAATTAGCCTCCTGAAGCTTGAATCCCTGGTTTGGTGATGCTTTCGAAGCAGCTGGTCCCGGCTGTACCCAACGATCTTCTAGCTTAGGGAGACTTCGCTTCTCCCAGAAGGCACCTGGAATATGCTAATTAGCCTCCTGAAGCTTGAATCCCTGGTTTGGTGATGCTTTCGAAGCAGCTGGTCCCGGCTGTACCCAACGATCTTCTAGCTTAGGGAGACTTCGCTTCTCCCAGAAGGCACCTGGAATATGCTAATTAGCCTCCTGAAGCTTGAATCCCTGGTTTGGTGATGCTTTCGAAGCAGCTGGTCCCGGCTGTACCCAACGATCTTCTAGCTTAGGGAGACTTCGCTTCTCCCAGAAGGCACCTGGAATATGCTAATTAGCCTCCTGAAGCTTGAATCCCTGGTTTGGTGATGCTTTCGAAGCAGCTGGTCCCGGCTGTACCCAACGATCTTCTAGCTTAGGGAGACTTCGCTTCTCCCAGAAGGCACCTGGAATATGCTAATTAGCCTCCTGAAGCTTGAATCCCTGGTTTGGTGATGCTTTCGAAGCAGCTGGTCCCGGCTGTACCCAACGATCTTCTAGCTTAGGGAGACTTCGCTTCTCCCAGAAGGCACCTGGAATATGCTAATTAGCCTCCTGAAGCTTGAATCCCTGGTTTGGTGATGCTTTCGAAGCAGCTGGTCCCGGCTGTACCCAACGATCTTCTAGCTTAGGGAGACTTCGCTTCTCCCAGAAGGCACCTGGAATATGCTAATTAGCCTCCTGAAGCTTGAATCCCTGGTTTGGTGATGCTTTCGAAGCAGCTGGTCCCGGCTGTACCCAACGATCTTCTAGCTTAGGGAGACTTCGCTTCTCCCAGAAGGCACCTGGAATATGCTAATTAGCCTCCTGAAGCTTGAATCCCTGGTTTGGTGATGCTTTCGAAGCAGCTGGTCCCGGCTGTACCCAACGATCTTCTAGCTTAGGGAGACTTCGCTTCTCCCAGAAGGCACCTGGAATATGCTAATTAGCCTCCTGAAGCTTGAATCCCTGGTTTGGTGATGCTTTCGAAGCAGCTGGTCCCGGCTGTACCCAACGATCTTCTAGCTTAGGGAGACTTCGCTTCTCCCAGAAGGCACCTGGAATATGCAAATTAGCCTCCTGAAGCTTGAATCCCTGGTTTGGTGATGCTTTCGAAGCAGCTGGTCCCGGCTGTACCCAACGATCTTCTAGCTTAGGGAGACTTCGCTTCTCCCAGAAGGCACCTGGAATATGCTAATTAGCCTCCTGAAGCTTGAATCCCTGGTTTGGTGATGCTTTCGAAGCAGCTGGTCCCGGCTGTACCCAACGATCTTCTAGCTTAGGGAGACTTCGCTTCTCCCAGAAGGCACCTGGAATATGCTAATTAGCCTCCTGAAGCTTGAATCCCTGGTTTGGTGATGCTTTCGAAGCAGCTGGTCCCGGCTGTACCCAACGATCTTCTAGCTTAGGGAGACTTCGCTTCTCCCAGAAGGCACCTGGAATATGCTAATTAGCCTCCTGAAGCTTGAATCCCTGGTTTGGTGATGCTTTCGAAGCAGCTGGTCCCGGCTGTACCCAACGATCTTCTAGCTTAGGGAGACTTCGCTTCTCCCAGAAGGCACCTGGAATATGCTAATTAGCCTCCTGAAGCTTGAATCCCTGGTTTGGTGATGCTTTCGAAGCAGCTGGTCCCGGCTGTACCCAACGATCTTCTAGCTTAGGGAGACTTCGCTTCTCCCAGAAGGCACCTGGAATATGCTAATTAGCCTCCTGAAGCTTGAATCCCTGGTTTGGTGATGCTTTCGAAGCAGCTGGTCCCGGCTGTACCCAACGATCTTCTAGCTTAGGGAGACTTCGCTTCTCCCAGAAGGCACCTGGAATATGCTAATTAGCCTCCTGAAGCTTGAATCCCTGGTTTGGTGATGCTTTCGAAGCAGCTGGTCCCGGCTGTACCCAACGATCTTCTAGCTTAGGGAGACTTCGCTTCTCCCAGAAGGCACCTGGAATATGCTAATTAGCCTCCTGAAGCTTGAATCCCTGGTTTGGTGATGCTTTCGAAGCAGCTGGTCCCGGCTGTACCCAACGATCTTCTAGCTTAGGGAGACTTCGCTTCTCCCAGAAGGCACCTGGAATATGCAAATTAGCCTCCTGAAGCTTGAATCCCTGGTTTGGTGATGCTTTCGAAGCAGCTGGTCCCGGCTGTACCCAACGATCTTCTAGCTTAGGGAGACTTCGCTTCTCCCAGAAGGCACCTGGAATATGCTAATTAGCCTCCTGAAGCTTGAATCCCTGGTTTGGTGATGCTTTCGAAGCAGCTGGTCCCGGCTGTACCCAACGATCTTCTAGCTTAGGGAGACTTCGCTTCTCCCAGAAGGCACCTGGAATATGCAAATTAGCCTCCTGAAGCTTGAATCCCTGGTTTGGTGATGCTTTCGAAGCAGCTGGTCCCGGCTGTACCCAACGATCTTCTAGCTTAGGGAGACTTCGCTTCTCCCAGAAGGCACCTGGAATATGCTAATTAGCCTCCTGAAGCTTGAATCCCTGGTTTGGTGATGCTTTCGAAGCAGCTGGTCCCGGCTGTACCCAACGATCTTCTAGCTTAGGGAGACTTCGCTTCTCCCAGAAGGCACCTGGAATATGCTAATTAGCCTCCTGAAGCTTGAATCCCTGGTTTGGTGATGCTTTCGAAGCAGCTGGTCCCGGCTGTACCCAACGATCTTCTAGCTTAGGGAGACTTCGCTTCTCCCAGAAGGCACCTGGAATATGCAAATTAGCCTCCTGAAGCTTGAATCCCTGGTTTGGTGATGCTTTCGAAGCAGCTGGTCCCGGCTGTACCCAACGATCTTCTAGCTTAGGGAGACTTCGCTTCTCCCAGAAGGCACCTGGAATATGCTAATTAGCCTCCTGAAGCTTGAATCCCTGGTTTGGTGATGCTTTCGAAGCAGCTGGTCCCGGCTGTACCCAACGATCTTCTAGCTTAGGGAGACTTCGCTTCTCCCAGAAGGCACCTGGAATATGCTAATTAGCCTCCTGAAGCTTGAATCCCTGGTTTGGTGATGCTTTCGAAGCAGCTGGTCCCGGCTGTACCCAACGATCTTCTAGCTTAGGGAGACTTCGCTTCTCCCAGAAGGCACCTGGAATATGCAAATTAGCCTCCTGAAGCTTGAATCCCTGGTTTGGTGATGCTTTCGAAGCAGCTGGTCCCGGCTGTACCCAACGATCTTCTAGCTTAGGGAGACTTCGCTTCTCCCAGAAGGCACCTGGAATATGCTAATTAGCCTCCTGAAGCTTGAATCCCTGGTTTGGTGATGCTTTCGAAGCAGCTGGTCCCGGCTGTACCCAACGATCTTCTAGCTTAGGGAGACTTCGCTTCTCCCAGAAGGCACCTGGAATATGCAAATTAGCCTCCTGAAGCTTGAATCCCTGGTTTGGTGATGCTTTCGAAGCAGCTGGTCCCGGCTGTACCCAACGATCTTCTAGCTTAGGGAGACTTCGCTTCTCCCAGAAGGCACCTGGAATATGCTAATTAGCCTCCTGAAGCTTGAATCCCTGGTTTGGTGATGCTTTCGAAGCAGCTGGTCCCGGCTGTACCCAACGATCTTCTAGCTTAGGGAGACTTCGCTTCTCCCAGAAGGCACCTGGAATATGCTAATTAGCCTCCTGAAGCTTGAATCCCTGGTTTGGTGATGCTTTCGAAGCAGCTGGTCCCGGCTGTACCCAACGATCTTCTAGCTTAGGGAGACTTCGCTTCTCCAGAAGGCACCTGGAATATGCAAATTAGCCTCCTGAAGCTTGAATCCCTGGTTTGGTGATGCTTTCGAAGCAGCTGGTCCCGGCTGTACCCAACGATCTTCTAGCTTAGGGAGACTTCGCTTCTCCCAGAAGGCACCTGGAATATGCTAATTAGCCTCCTGAAGCTTGAATCCCTGGTTTGGTGATGCTTTCGAAGCAGCTGGTCCCGGCTGTACCCAACGATCTTCTAGCTTAGGGAGACTTCGCTTCTCCCAGAAGGCACCTGGAATATGCAAATTAGCCTCCTGAAGCTTGAATCCCTGGTTTGGTGATGCTTTCGAAGCAGCTGGTCCCGGCTGTACCCAACGATCTTCTAGCTTAGGGAGACTTCGCTTCTCCCAGAAGGCACCTGGAATATGCAAATTAGCCTCCTGAAGCTTGAATCCCTGGTTTGGTGATGCTTTCGAAGCAGCTGGTCCCGGCTGTACCCAACGATCTTCTAGCTTAGGGAGACTTCGCTTCTCCCAGAAGGCACCTGGAATATGCTAATTAGCCTCCTGAAGCTTGAATCCCTGGTTTGGTGATGCTTTCGAAGCAGCTGGTCCCGGCTGTACCCAACGATCTTCTAGCTTAGGGAGACTTCGCTTCTCCCAGAAGGCACCTGGAATATGCAAATTAGCCTCCTGAAGCTTGAATCCCTGGTTTGGTGATGCTTTCGAAGCAGCTGGTCCCGGCTGTACCCAACGATCTTCTAGCTTAGGGAGACTTCGCTTCTCCCAGAAGGCACCTGGAATATGCAAATTAGCCTCCTGAAGCTTGAATCCCTGGTTTGGTGATGCTTTCGAAGCAGCTGGTCCCGGCTGTACCCAACGATCTTCTAGCTTAGGGAGACTTCGCTTCTCCCAGAAGGCACCTGGAATATGCTAATTAGCCTCCTGAAGCTTGAATCCCTGGTTTGGTGATGCTTTCGAAGCAGCTGGTCCCGGCTGTACCCAACGATCTTCTAGCTTAGGGAGACTTCGCTTCTCCCAGAAGGCACCTGGAATATGCAAATTAGCCTCCTGAAGCTTGAATCCCTGGTTTGGTGATGCTTTCGAAGCAGCTGGTCCCGGCTGTACCCAACGATCTTCTAGCTTAGGGAGACTTCGCTTCTCCAGAAGGCACCTGGAATATGCTAATTAGCCTCCTGAAGCTTGAATCCCTGGTTTGGTGATGCTTTCGAAGCAGCTGGTCCCGGCTGTACCCAACGATCTTCTAGCTTAGGGAGACTTCGCTTCTCCCAGAAGGCACCTGGAATATGCTAATTAGCCTCCTGAAGCTTGAATCCCTGGTTTGGTGATGCTTTCGAAGCAGCTGGTCCCGGCTGTACCCAACGATCTTCTAGCTTAGGGAGACTTCGCTTCTCCCAGAAGGCACCTGGAATATGCAAATTAGCCTCCTGAAGCTTGAATCCCTGGTTTGGTGATGCTTTCGAAGCAGCTGGTCCCGGCTGTACCCAACGATCTTCTAGCTTAGGGAGACTTCGCTTCTCCCAGAAGGCACCTGGAATATGCAAATTAGCCTCCTGAAGCTTGAATCCCTGGTTTGGTGATGCTTTCGAAGCAGCTGGTCCCGGCTGTACCCAACGATCTTCTAGCTTAGGGAGACTTCGCTTCTCCCAGAAGGCACCTGGAATATGCTAATTAGCCTCCTGAAGCTTGAATCCCTGGTTTGGTGATGCTTTCGAAGCAGCTGGTCCCGGCTGTACCCAACGATCTTCTAGCTTAGGGAGACTTCGCTTCTCCCAGAAGGCACCTGGAATATGCAAATTAGCCTCCTGAAGCTTGAATCCCTGGTTTGGTGATGCTTTCGAAGCAGCTGGTCCCGGCTGTACCCAACGATCTTCTAGCTTAGGGAGACTTCGCTTCTCCCAGAAGGCACCTGGAATATGCTAATTAGCCTCCTGAAGCTTGAATCCCTGGTTTGGTGATGCTTTCGAAGCAGCTGGTCCCGGCTGTACCCAACGATCTTCTAGCTTAGGGAGACTTCGCTTCTCCAGAAGGCACCTGGAATATGCAAATTAGCCTCCTGAAGCTTGAATCCCTGGTTTGGTGATGCTTTCGAAGCAGCTGGTCCCGGCTGTACCCAACGATCTTCTAGCTTAGGGAGACTTCGCTTCTCCCAGAAGGCACCTGGAATATGCTAATTAGCCTCCTGAAGCTTGAATCCCTGGTTTGGTGATGCTTTCGAAGCAGCTGGTCCCGGCTGTACCCAACGATCTTCTAGCTTAGGGAGACTTCGCTTCTCCCAGAAGGCACCTGGAATATGCAAATTAGCCTCCTGAAGCTTGAATCCCTGGTTTGGTGATGCTTTCGAAGCAGCTGGTCCCGGCTGTACCCAACGATCTTCTAGCTTAGGGAGACTTCGCTTCTCCCAGAAGGCACCTGGAATATGCTAATTAGCCTCCTGAAGCTTGAATCCCTGGTTTGGTGATGCTTTCGAAGCAGCTGGTCCCGGCTGTACCCAACGATCTTCTAGCTTAGGGAGACTTCGCTTCTCCCAGAAGGCACCTGGAATATGCAAATTAGCCTCCTGAAGCTTGAATCCCTGGTTTGGTGATGCTTTCGAAGCAGCTGGTCCCGGCTGTACCCAACGATCTTCTAGCTTAGGGAGACTTCGCTTCTCCCAGAAGGCACCTGGAATATGCTAATTAGCCTCCTGAAGCTTGAATCCCTGGTTTGGTGATGCTTTCGAAGCAGCTGGTCCCGGCTGTACCCAACGATCTTCTAGCTTAGGGAGACTTCGCTTCTCCCAGAAGGCACCTGGAATATGCAAATTAGCCTCCTGAAGCTTGAATCCCTGGTTTGGTGATGCTTTCGAAGCAGCTGGTCCCGGCTGTACCCAACGATCTTCTAGCTTAGGGAGACTTCGCTTCTCCCAGAAGGCACCTGGAATATGCTAATTAGCCTCCTGAAGCTTGAATCCCTGGTTTGGTGATGCTTTCGAAGCAGCTGGTCCCGGCTGTACCCAACGATCTTCTAGCTTAGGGAGACTTCGCTTCTCCCAGAAGGCACCTGGAATATGCAAATTAGCCTCCTGAAGCTTGAATCCCTGGTTTGGTGATGCTTTCGAAGCAGCTGGTCCCGGCTGTACCCAACGATCTTCTAGCTTAGGGAGACTTCGCTTCTCCCAGAAGGCACATGGAATATGCTAATTAGCCTCCTGAAGCTTGAATCCCTGGTTTGGTGATGCTTTCGAAGCAGCTGGTCCCGGCTGTACCCAACGATCTTCTAGCTTAGGGAGACTTCGCTTCTCCCAGAAGGCACCTGGAATATGCAAATTAGCCTCCTGAAGCTTGAATCCCTGGTTTGGTGATGCTTTCGAAGCAGCTGGTCCCGGCTGTACCCAACGATCTTCTAGCTTAGGGAGACTTCGCTTCTCCCAGAAGGCACCTGGAATATGCTAATTAGCCTCCTGAAGCTTGAATCCCTGGTTTGGTGATGCTTTCGAAGCAGCTGGTCCCGGCTGTACCCAACGATCTTCTAGCTTAGGGAGACTTCGCTTCTCCCAGAAGGCACCTGGAATATGCAAATTAGCCTCCTGAAGCTTGAATCCCTGGTTTGGTGATGCTTTCGAAGCAGCTGGTCCCGGCTGTACCCAACGATCTTCTAGCTTAGGGAGACTTCGCTTCTCCCAGAAGGCACCTGGAATATGCAAATTAGCCTCCTGAAGCTTGAATCCCTGGTTTGGTGATGCTTTCGAAGCAGCTGGTCCCGGCTGTACCCAACGATCTTCTAGCTTAGGGAGACTTCGCTTCTCCCAGAAGGCACCTGGAATATGCAAATTAGCCTCCTGAAGCTTGAATCCCTGGTTTGGTGATGCTTTCGAAGCAGCTGGTCCCGGCTGTACCCAACGATCTTATAGCTTAGGGAGACTTCGCTTCTCCCAGAAGGCACCTGGAATATGCTAATTAGCCTCCTGAAGCTTGAATCCCTGGTTTGGTGATGCTTTCGAAGCAGCTGGTCCCGGCTGTACCCAACGATCTTCTAGCTTAGGGAGACTTCGCTTCTCCCAGAAGGCACCTGGAATATGCAAATTAGCCTCCTGAAGCTTGAATCCCTGGTTTTTCACCTGCCGTGTTTTTGCGGCCCGTTTTTTCGGCCCCAATACATTTCTATGGGGCTGCAAAAATTCATCGGAGTGCCACACG
>NW_027193894.1:0-19474 GCF_032444005.1 Ranitomeya imitator | reverse complement strand
AGTGTATGGTATAGAGTGTAGGGTATAAAGTGTAGAGTGTAGGGTATAGAGTGTATGGTATAGAGTGTAGGGTATAACGTGTAGAGTGTAGGGTATAGAGTGTAGGGTATATAGTGTAGGTTATAGAGTGTAGGGTATAGAGTGTAGGGTAAAGAGTGTAGAGTGTAGGGTACAGAGTGCAGGGTGTAGAGTGTAGGGTATAGAGTGTAGAGTGTAGAGTGTAAGGTGTAGAGTGTAGGGTATAGAGTGTAGGGTATAGAGTGTAGGGTATAGAGTGTGGGGTATAAAGTGTAGGGTGTAGGGTATAGAGTGTAGGGTATAAAGTGCAGGTTGTAGAGTGTAGGGTATAGAGTGTATGGTATAGGGTGTAGGGTATAAAGTGTAGGGTATAGAGTGTAGGGTGTAGAGTGTATGGTATAGAGTGTAGGGTATAGAGTGTAGAGTGTAGGGTATAGAGTGTAGGGTATAGAGTGTAGGGTATAGAGTGCAGGGTATAGAGTGTAGGGTACAGAGTGTAGGGTATAGAGTGTAGGGTACAGAGTGCAGGGTGTAGAGTGTAGGGTATAGAGTGTATAGTGTAGGGTATAGAGTGTAGGGTATAGAGTGTAGGGTGTAAAGTGGAGGGTGTAGAGTGTAGGGTGTAGAGTGTAGGGTGTAGAGTGTAGGGTGTAGAGTGTATGGTATAGAGTGTAGGGTATAGAGTGTAGAGTGTAGGGTATAGAGTGTAGGGTATAGAGTGTAGGGTATAGAGTGTAGGGTATAGAGTGTAGGGTGTAGAGTGTAGGGTATAGAGTGTAGAGTTTAGGGTAGAGAGTGTGGGGCATAGAGTGTATGGTATACAGTGTAGAGTGTAGGGTATAGAGTGTATAGTGTAGGGTATAGAGTGTAGGGTATAGAGTGTATGGTATAGAGTGTTGGGTATAAAGTGTAGAGTGTAGGGTATAGAGTGTATGGTATAGAGTGTAGGGTATAAAGTGTAGAGTGTAGGGTATAGAGTGTAGGGTATAGAGTGTAGGGTAAAGAGTGTAGAGTGTAGGGTACAGAGTGCAGGGTGTAGAGTGTAGGGTATAGAGTGTAGAGTGTAGGGTGTAGAGTGTAGGGTATAGAGTGTAGGGTATAGAGTGTAGGGTATAGAGTGTAGGGTATAAAGTGTAGGGTGTAGGGTATAGAGCGTAGGGTATAGAGTGCAGGTTGTAGAGTGTAGGGTATAGAGTGTATGGTATAGGGTGTAGGGTATAAAGCGTAGGGTATAGAGTGTAGGGTATAGAGTGTATGGTATAGAGTGTAGGGTATAGAGTGTAGGGTATAGAGTGTAGGCTATAGAGTGTAGAGTATATAGTGTAGAGTGTAGGGTATAGAGTGTAGGGTATAGAGTGTGGGGTATAGAGTGTAGGGTGTAGGGATTAGAGTGTAGGGATTAGAGTGTAGGGATTAGAGTGTAGGGTGTAGAGTGTAGGGTGTAGAGTGTAGGGTATAGAGTGTAGGGTATAGAGTGTAGGGTATAGAGTGTAGAGTGTAGGGATTAGAGTGTAGGGTATAGAGTGTAGGGTATAGAATGTAGGGTATAGAGTGTAGGGTAAAGAGTGTAGAGTGTAGGGTACAGAGTGCAGGGTGTAGAGTGTAGAGTGTAGGGTAAAGAGTGTAGGGCATAGAGTGTAGGGTATAGAGTGTAGAGTGTAGGGTATAGAGT
This sequence comes from Ranitomeya imitator, assembly GCF_032444005.1. Lineage (NCBI taxonomy): Eukaryota > Metazoa > Chordata > Amphibia > Anura > Dendrobatidae > Ranitomeya > Ranitomeya imitator. The sequence goes on along the minus strand of NW_027193894.1, from coordinate 17,784 downwards.
GTAGGGTATAGAGTGCAGGTTGTAGAGTGTAGGGTATAGAGTGTATGGTATAGAGTGTAGGGTATAAAGTGTAGAGTGTAGTGTATAGAGTGTAGGGTATAGAGTGTAGGGTATAGAGTGTAGGGTATAGAGTGTAGGCTATAGAGTGTAGAGTGTAGGGTGTAGAGTGTAGGGTATAGAGTGTAGGGTATAGAGTGTAGGGTATAGAGTGTGGAGTAGAGAGTGTAGGGTATAGAATGTAGGGTATAGAATGTAGAGTGTAGAGTGTAGGGTGTAGAGTGCAAAGTGTAGGGTATAGAGTGTAAGGTATAGAGTGTAGTGTTTAGAGTGTATGTTATAGAGTGTAGGGTATAGAGTGTAGAGTTTAGGGTATAGAGTGTAGTGTATAGAGTGTATGGTATAGAGTGTATGGTATAGAGTGTAGAGTGTAGGGTATAGAGTGCAGGGTATATAGTGTAGGGTATAGAGTGTAGGGTATAGAGTGTAGAGTGTAGGGTATAGAGTGTAGGGTATAGAGTGTAGGGTATAGAGTGTAGGTTATAGAGTGTAGGGTATAGAGTGAAGGGTATAGAGTATAGCTTATAGAGCGTAGGGTGTAGGGTATAGAGTGTAGGGTATAGAGTGTAGAGTGTAGGGTATAGAGTGTATGGTATAGAGCTTAGGGTATAGAGTGTAGGGTATAGAGTGTAGAGTTTAGGGTATAGAGTGTGGGGCATAGAGTGTATGGTATACAGTGTAGAGTGTAGGGAATAGAGTGTAGGGTATAGAGTGCAGGTTGTAGAGTGTAGGGTATAGAGTGTAGGGTATAGAGTGTAGGGTATAAAGTGTAGAGTGTAGGGTATAGAGTGTATAGTGTAGGGTATAGAGTGTAGGGTATAGAGTGTAGGGTATAGAGTGTATAGTGTAGGGTATAGAGTGTATGCTATAGAGTGTATAGTGTAGAGTGTATGGTATAGAGTGTAGGTTGTAGAGTGTATGGTATAGAGTGTAGGGTATAGAGTGTAGGGTATAGAGTGTATGTTATAGAGTGTAGGGTATAGAGTGTAGAGTGTAGGGTATAAAGTTTAGAGTGTAGGGTATAGAGTGTAGGGTATAGAGTGTAAGGTATATAGTGTAGAGTGTAGGGTATAGAGTGTAGGGTATAGAGTGTAGGGTATAGCGTGTAGGGTAATGAGTGTAGAGTGTAGGGTACAGAGTGCAGGGTGTAGAGTGTAGGGTATAGAGTGTAGAGTGTAGGGTTTAGAGTGTAGGGTGTAGAGTGTAGGGTGTAGGGTATAGAGTGTAGGGTATAGAGTGTAGGGTATAGAGTGTAGGGTGTAGAGTGTAGGGTGTAGAGTGTAGGGTGTAGAGTGTAGGGTATAGAGTGTAGGGTATAGAGTGTAGGGTATAGAGTGTAGAGTGTAGGGATTAGAGTGTAGGGATTAGAGTGTAGGGTATAGAGTGTAGGGTATAGAGTGTAGAGTGTAGCGTATAGAGTGTAGGGTATAGAGTGTTGGGTATAGAGTGTAGGGTATAGAGTGTAGGGTATAGAGTGTAGAGTGTAGCGTATAGAGTGTAGGGTATAGAGTGTTGGGTATAGAGTGTAGGGTATAGAGTGTAGGGATTAGAGTGTAGGGTGTAGAGTGTAGGGTGTAGAGTGTAGGGTATAGAGTGTAGGGTATAGAGTGTAGGGTATAGAGTGTAGAGTGTAGGGATTAGAGTGTAGGGATTAGAGTGTAGGGTATAGAGTGTAGGGTATAGAGTGTAGAGTGTAGCGTATAGAGTGTAGGGTATAGAGTGTTGGGTATAGAGTGTAGGGTATAGAGTGTAGGGAATAGAGTGTAGAGTGTAGGGTGTAGAATGTAAAGTGTAGGGTATAGAGTGTAAGGTATAGAGTGTAGTGCATAGAGTGTATGTTATAGAGTGTAGGGTATAGAGTGTAGAGTGTAGGGTATAGAGTGTAGGGTATAGAGTGTAGGGTATAGAGTGTAGGGTATAGAGTGTATGGTGTAGGGTATAGAGTGTAGGGTATAGAGTGCACGTTGTAGAGTGTAGGGTATAGAGTGCAGGGTATAGAGAGTAGGGTATAAAGTGTAGAGTGTAGGGTATAGAGTGTATAGTGTAGGGTATAGAGTGTAGGGTATAGAGTGTAGGGTATAGAGTGTACAGTGTAGGGTATAGAGTGTATGCTATAGAGTGTATGGTGTAGAGTGTATGGTATAGAGTGTAGGGTATAGAGTGTAGAATGTAGGGTATAGAGTGTAGGGTATAGAGTGTAGGGTATAGAGTGCATGTTATAGAGTGTAGGGTATAGAGTGTAGAGTGTAGAGTGTAGGGTATAGAGTTTAGAGTGTAGGGTATAGAGTGTAGGGTATAGAGTGTAGGGTATAGAGTGTAGGGTGTAGAGTGTAGGGTATAGAGTGTAGGGTATAGAGTGTAGGGTATAGAGTGTATGGTATAGAGTGTAGGGTATAGAGTGTAGGGTATAGAGTGTATGGTATAGAGTGTATGGTATAGAGTGTAGGGTATAGAGTGTATGGTATAGAGTGTAGGGTATAGAGTGTAGAGTGTAGGGTATAGAGTGTAGGGTATAGAGTGTAGGGTATAGAGTGTAGGCTATAGAGTGTAGGGTATAGAGTGTAGAGTGTAGGGTATAGAGTGTAGGGTGTAGAGTGTAGGGTATAGAGTGTTGGGTGTAGAGTGCAGGGTGTAGAGTGCAGGGTGTAGAGTGCAGGGTATAGAGTGTAGGGTATAGAGTGTAGGGTATAAAGTGTAGAGTGTAGGGTATAGAGTGTAGGGTATAGAGTGTAGGGTGTAGAGTGTAGGGTGTAGAGTGTATGGTATAGAGTGTAGGGTATAGAGTGTAGGGTATAGAGTGTAGAGTGTAGGGTATAGAGTGTAGGGTATAGAGCTTAGGGTGTAGAGTGTAGGATATAGAGTGTAGAGTTTAGGGTATAGAGTGTGGGGCATAGAGTGTATGGTATACAGTGTAGAGTGTAGAGTGTAGGGTATAGAGTGTATAGTGTAGGGTATAGAGTGTAGGGTATAGAGTGTAGGGTGTAGAGTGTAGGGTGTAGATTGTAGGGTGTAGAGTGTAGGGTGTAGAGTGTAGGGTGTAGAGTGTATGGTATAGAGTGTAGGGTATAGAGTGTAGACTGTAGGGTATAGAGTGTAGGGTATAGAGTGTAGGGTATAGAGTGTAGGGTATAGAGTGTAGGGTGTAGAGTGTAGGGTATAGAGTGTAGAGTTTAGGGTAGAGAGTGTGGGGCATAGAGTGTATGGTATACAGTGTAGAGTGTAGGGTATAGAGTGTATAGTGTAGGGCATAGAGTGTAGGGTATAGAGTGTATGGTATAGAGTGTAGGGTATAAAGTGTAGAGTGTAGGGTATAGAGTGTATGGTATAGAGTGTAGGGTATAACGTGTAGAGTGTAGGGTATAGAGTGTAGGGTATAGAGTGTAGGTTATAGAGTGTAGGGTATAGAGTGTAGGGTAAAGAGTGTGGAGTGTAGGGTACAGAGTGCAGGGTGTAGAGTGTAGGGTATAGAGTGTAGAGTGTAGAGTGTAGGGTGTAGAGTGTAGGGTATAGAGTGTAGGGTATAGAGTGTAGGGTATAGAGTGTAGGGTATAAAGTGTAGGGTGTAGGGTATAGAGTGTAGGGTATAAAGTGCAGGTTGTAGAGTGTAGGGTATAGAGTGTATGGTATAGGGTGTAGGGTATAAAGTGTAGGGTATAGAGTGTAGGGTATAGAGTGTAGGGTATAGAGTGTAGGGTATAGAGTGTAGGCTATAGAGTGTAGAGTATATAGTGTAGAGTGTAGGGTATAGAGTGTAGGGTATAGAGTGTAGGGTATTGAGTGTGGAGTATAGAGTGTAGGGTATAGAATGTAGAGTGTAGAGTGCAGGGTGTAGAGTGCAAAGTGTAGGGTATAGAGTGTAAGATATAGAGTGTAGTGTATAGAGTGTATGTTATAGAGTGTAGGGTATAGAGTGTAGAGTTTAGGGAATAGAGTGTAGTGTATAGATTGTATGGTATAGAGTGTATGGTATAGAGTGTAGAGTGTAGGGTATAGAGTGTAGGGTATAGAGTGTAGGGTATAGAGTGTAGGGTGTAGAGTGTAGGGTGTAGAGTGTAGGGTATAGAGTGTAGGGTATAGAGTGTAGGTTATAGAGTGTAGCGTATAGAGCGTAGGGTGTAGGGTATAGAGTGTAGGGTATAGAGTGTAGGGTATAGAGTGTAGGGTATAGAGTGTATGGTATAGAGCTTAGGGTGTAGAGTGTAGGGTATAGAATGTAGAGTTTAGGGTAGAGAGTGTGGGGCATAGAGTGTATGGTATACAGTGTAGAGTGTAGGGTATAGAGTGTATAGTGTAGGGTATAGAGTGTAGGGTATAGAGTGTATGGTATAGAGTGTAGGGTATAAAGTGTAGAGTGTAGGGTATAGAGTGTATGGTATAGAGTGTGGGGTATAAAGTGTAGAGTGTAGGGTATAGAGTGTAGGGTATAGAGTGTAGGCTATAGAGTGTAGAGTTTAGAGTGTAGGGTATAGAATGTAGAGTGTAGGGTGTAGAGTGTAAAGTGTAGGGTATAGAGTGTAGGATATAGAGTGTAGAGTGTAGGGTATAGAGTGTAGGGTATACAGTGTATGGTATAGAGTGTAGGGTATAGAGTGCAGAGTGTAGGGTATAGAGTGTAGGGTATAGAGTGTAGAGTATAGAGTGTAGGGTATAGATTGTAGGGTATAGGGTACAGGGTATAGAGTGTATGGTGTAGAGTGTAGGGTATAGAGTGTAGGGTGTAGGGTGTAGAGTGTGGGGTGTAGAGTGGTGTAGAGTGTAGGATGTAGAGTGTATGGTATAGAGTGTAGGGTATAGAGTATAGCATGTATGGTATAGAGTGTAGTGTATATAGTGTAGGGTATAGGGTATAGAGTGTAGGGTATAGAGTGTAGGGTATAGATTTTAAAGTGTAGGGTATAGAGTGTAGGCTGTGGAGTGTAGGGTATAGAGTGTAGGGTATAGAGTGTATGGTATAGAGTGTAGGGTATAGAGTGTATGGTATAGAGTGTAGAGTGTAGGGTATAGAGTGTATTTTATAGAGTGTAGGGTATAGAGTGTAGGGTATAGAGTGTAGAGTGTAGGGTATAGAGTGTAGGGTATAGAGTGTAGGGTATAGAGTGTAGGGTATAGAGTGTAGAGTGTAGGGATTAGAGTGTAGGGATTAGAGTGTAGGGTATAGAGTGTAGAGTGTAGAGTATAGAGTGTAGGGTATAGAGTGTAGGGATTAGAGTGTAGGGATTAGAGTGTAGGGATTAGAGTGTAGGGATTAGAGTGTAGGGTATAGAGTGTAGGGTATAGAGTGTAGGGTATAGAGTGTAGGGTATAGTGTGTATGGTATAGAGTGTAGGGTATAAAGTGTAGAGTGTATGGTATAGAGTGTAGGGTATAGAGTGTAAAGTGTAGGGTATAGAGTGTATGGTATAGAGTGTAGGGTGTAGAGTGTATGGTATAGAGTGTAGGGTATAGAGTGTAGAGTGTAGGGTATAGAGTGTAGGGTATAGAGTGTAGGGTATAGAGTGTAGGGAATAGAGTGTAGGGTACAGAGTGTAGAGTGTAGGGTATAGAGTGTAGGGTACAGAGTGCAGGGTGTAGAGTGTAGGGTATAGAGTGTATAGTGTAGGGTATAGAGTGTAGGGTATAGAGTGTAGGGTGTAAAGTGTAGGGTGTAGAGTGTAGGGTGTAGAGTGTAGGGTGTAAAGTGTAGGGTGTAGAGTGTATGGTATAGAGTGTAGGGTATAGAGTGTAGAGTGTAGGGTATAGAGTGTAGGGTATAGAGTGTAGGGTATAGAGTGTAGGGTATAGAGTGTAGGGTGTAGAGTGTAGGGTATAGAGTGTAGAGTTTAGGGTAGAGAGTGTGGGGCATAGAGTGTATGGTATACAGTGTAGAGTGTAGGGTATAGAGTGTATAGTGTAGGGTATAGAGTGTAGGGTATAGAGTGTATGGTATAGAGTGTAGGGTATAAAGTGTAGAGTGTAGGGTATAGAGTGTATGGTATAGACTGTAGGGTATAAAGTGTAGAGTGTAGGGTATAGAGTGTAGGGTATAGAGTGTAGGGTATAGAGTGTAGGGTATAGAGTGTAGGGTATAGAGTGTAGGGTAAAGAGTGTAGAGTGTAGGGTACAGAGTGCAGGGTGTTGAGTGTAGGGTATAGAGTGTAGAGTGTAGAGTGTAGGGTGTAGAGTGTAGGGTATAGAGTGTAGGGTATAGAGTGTAGGGTATAGAGTGTAGGGTATAAAGTGTAGGGTGTAGGGTATAGAGTGTAGGGTATAGAGTGCAGGTTGTAGAGTGTAGGGTATAGAGTGTATGGTATAGGGTGTAGGGTATAAAGTGTAGGGTATAGAGTGTAGGGTATAGAGTGTAGGGTATAGAGTGTAGGGTATAGAGTGTAGGCTATAGAGTGTAGAGTATATAGTGTAGAGTGTAGGGTATAGAGTGCAGGGTATAGAGTGTAGGGTATAGAGTGTTGGGTGTAGGGATTAGAGTGTAGGGATTAGAGTGTAGGGATTAGAGTGTAGGGTGTAGAGTGTAGGGTGTAGAGTGTAGGGTATAGAGTGTAGGGTATGGAGTGTAGGGTATAGAGTGTAGAGTGTAGGGATTAGAGTGTAGGGTATAGAGTGTAGGGTATAGAATGTAGGGTATAGAGTGTAGGGTAAAGAGTGTAGAGTGTAGGGTACAGAGTGCAGGGTGTAGAGTGTAGGGAATAGAGTGTAGAGTGTAGGGTGTAGAGTGTAGGGTGTAGAGTGTAGGGTGTAGAGTGTAGGGTGTAGGGTATAGAGTGTAGGGTATAGAGTGTAGGGTATAGAGTGTAGGGTGTAGGGATTAGAGTGTAGGGATTAGAGTGTAGGGATTAGAGTGTAGGGTGTAGAGTGTAGGGTGTAGAGTGTAGGGTATAGAGTGTAGGGTATAGAGTGTAGGGTATAGAGTGTAGAGTGTAGGGATTAGAGTGTAGGGTATAGAGTGTAGGGTATAGAGTAGAGTGTAGAGTGTAGGCTATAGAGTGTAGACTATAGAGTGTAGGGTATAGAGTGTAGGGTATAGAGTGTAGGGTATAGAGTGTAAGGTGTAGGGTATAGAGTGTAGGGTATAGAGTGCAGGTTGTAGAGTGTAGGGTATAGAGTGTAGGGTATAGAGAGTAGGGTATAGAGTGTAGAGTGTAGGGTATAGAGTGTATGCTATAGAGTGTATGGTGTAGAGTGTATGGTATAGAGTGTAGGGTATAGAGTGTAGAGTGTATGGTATAGAGTGTATGGTATAGAGTGTAGGGTATAGAGTGTAGGGTATAGAGTGTAGGGTATAGAGTGTATGTTATAGAGTGTAGGGTATAGAGTGTAGAGTGTAGGGTATAGAGTTTACAGTGTAGGGTATAGAGTGTAGGGAATAGAGTGTAGGTTATAGAGTGTAGGGTATAGAGTGTAGGGTAAAGAGTGTAGAGTGTAGGGTACAGAGTGCAGGGTGTAGAGTGTAGGGTATAGAGTGTAGAGTGTAGAGTGTAGGGTGTAGAGTGTAGGGTATAGAGTGTAGGGTATAGAGTGTAGGGTATAGAGTGTAGGGTATAAAGTGTAGGGTGTAGGGTATAGAGTGTAGGGTATAAAGTGCAGGTTGTAGAGTGTAGGGTATAGAGTGTATGGTATAGGGTGTAGGGTATAAAGTGTAGGGTATAGAGTGTAGGGTATAGAGTGTAGGGTATAGAGTGTAGGGTATAGAGTGTAGGGTATAGAGTGTAGGCTATAGAGTGTAGAGTATATAGTGTAGAGTGTAGGGTATAGAGTGTAGGGTATAGAGTGTAGGGTATAGAGTGTGGAGTACAGAGTGTAGGGTATAGAATGTAGAGTGTAGGGTGTAGAGTGCAAAGTGTAGGGTATAGAGTGTAAGATATAGAGTGTATGTTATAGAGTGTAGGGTATAGAGTGTAGAGTTTAGGGTATAGAGTGTAGTGTATAGATTGTATGGTATAGAGTGTATGGTATAGAGTGTAGAGTGTAGGGTATAGAGTGTAGGGTATAGAGTGTAGGGTATAGAGTGTAGGGTGTAGAGTGTAGGGTGTAGAGTGTAGGGTATAGAGTGTAGGGTATAGAGTGTAGGTTATAGAGTGTAGCGTATAGAGCGTAGGGTGTAGGGTATAGAGTGTAGGTTATAGAGTGTAGGGTATAGAGTGTAGGGTATAGAGTGTATGGTATAGAGCTTAGGGTGTAGAGTGTAGGGTATAGAATGTAGAGTTTAGGGTAGAGAGTGTGGGGCATAGAGTGTATGGTATACAGTGTAGAGTGTAGGGTATAGCGTGTATAGTGTAGGGTATAGAGTGTAGGGTATAGAGTGTATGGTATAGAGTGTAGGGTATAAAGTGTAGAGTGTAGGGTATAGAGTGTATGGTATAGAGTGTAGGGTATAAAGTGTAGAGTGTAGGGTATAGAGTGTAGGGTATAGAGTGTAGGCTATAGAGTGTAGAGTTTAGAGTGTAGGATATAGAATGTAGAGTGTAGGGTGTAGAGTGTAAAGTGTAGGGTATAGAGTGTAGGATATAGAGTGTAGAGTGTAGGGTATAGAGTGTAGGGTATACAGTGTATGGTATAGAGTGTAGGGTATAGAGTGTAGAGTGTAGGGTATAGATTGTAGGGTATAGGGTATAGGGTATAGAGTGTATGGTGTAGAGTGTAGGGTATAGAGTGTAGGGTGTAGGGTGTAGAGTGTGGGGTGTAGAGTGGTGTAGAGTGTAGGATGTAGAGTGTATGGTATAGAGTGTAGGGTATAGAGTATAGCGTGTATGGTATAGAGTGTAGTGTATAGAGTGTAGGGTATAGGGTATAGAGTGTAGGGTATAGAGTGTAGGGTATAGATTTTAGAGTGTAGGGTATAGAGTGTGGAGTATAGAGTGTAGGGTATAGAATGTAGAGTGTAGGGTGTAGAGTGCAAAGTGTAGGGTATAGAGTGTAAGATATAGAGTGTATGTTATAGAGTGTAGGGTATAGAGTGTAGAGTTTAGGGTATAGAGTGTAGTGTATAGATTGTATGGTATAGAGTGTAGAGTGTAGGGTATAGAGTGTAGGGTATAGAGTGTAGGGTATAGAGTGTAGGGTGTAGAGTGTAGGGTGTAGAGTGTAGGGTATAGAGTGTAGGGTATAGAGTGTAGGTTATAGAGTGTAGCGTATAGAGCGTAGAGTGTAGGGTATAGAGTGTAGGGTATAGAGTGTAGGGTATAGAGTGTAGGGTATAGAGTGTATGGTATAGAGCTTAGGGTGTAGAGTGTAGGGTATAGAATGTAGAGTTTAGGGTAGAGAGTGTGGGGCATAGAGTGTATGGTATACAGTGTAGAATGTAGGGTATAGAGTGTATAGTGTAGGGTATAAAGTGTAGGGTATAGAGTGTATGGTATAGAGTGTAGGGTATAAAGTGTAGAGTGTAGGGTATAGAGTGTATGGTATAGAGTGTAGGGTATAAAGTGTAGAGTGTAGGGTATAGAGTGTAGGGTATAGAGTGTAGGCTATAGAGTGTAGAGTTTAGAGTGTAGGGCATAGAATGTAGAGTGTAGGGTGTAGAGTGTAAAGTGTAGGGTATAGAGTGTAGGATATAGAGTGTAGAGTGTAGGGTATAGAGTGTAGGGTATACAGTGTATGGTATAGAGTGTAGGGTATAGAGTGTAGAGTGTAGGGTATAGAGTGTAGGGTATAGAGTGTAGGGTATAGAGTGTAGGGTATAGATTGTAGGGTATAGGGTATAGGGTATAGAGTGTATGGTGTAGAGTGTAGGGTATAGAGTGTAGGGTGTAGGGTGTAGAGTGTGGGGTGTAGAGTGGTGTAGAGTGTAGGATGTAGAGTGTATGGTATAGAGTGTAGGGTATAGAGTATAGCGTGTATGGTATAGAGTGTAGTGTATAGAGTGTAGGGTATAGGGTATAGAGTGTAGGGTATAGAGTGTAGGGTATAGATTTTAGAGTGTTGGGTATAGAGTGTAAGGTATAGAGTGTAGGGTGTGGAGTGTAGGGTATAGAGTGTAGGGTATAGAGTGTATGGTATAGAGTGTAGGGTATAGAGTGTATGGTATAGAGTGTAGAGTGTAGGGTATAGAGTGTATTTTATAGAGTGTAGGGTATAGAGTGTAGGGTATAGAGTGTAGAGTGTAGGGTATAGAGTGTAGGGTATAGAGTGTAGAGTGTAGGGTATAGAGTGTAGGGTATAGAGTGTAGGGTATAGAGTGTAGAGTGTAGGGATTAGAGTGTAGGGATTAGAGTGTAGGGTATAGAGTGTAGAGTGTAGAGTATAGAGTGTAGGGTATAGAGTGTAGGGATTAGAGTGTAGGGATTAGAGTGTAGGGATTAGAGTGTAGGGATTAGAGTGTAGGGATTGGAGTGTAGGGTATAGAGTGTAGGGTATAGAGTGTAGGGTATAGAGTGTAGGGTATAGTGTGTATGGTATAGAGTGTAGGGTATAAAGTGTAGAGTGTATGGTATAGAGTGTAGGGTATAGAGTGTAAAGTGTAGGGTATAGAGTGTATGGTATAGAGTGTAGGGTGTAGAGTGTATGGTATAGAGTGTAGGGTATAGAGTGTAGAGTGTAGGGTATAGAGTGTAGGGTATAGAGTGTAGGGTATAGAGAGTAGGGTATAGAGTGTAGGGTATAGAGTGTAGGGTACAGAGTGTAGGGTATAGAGTGTAGGGTACAGAGTGCAGGGTGTAGAGTGTAGGGTATAGAGTGTATAGTGTAGGGTATAGAGTCTAGGGTATAGAGTGTAGGGTGTAAAGTGGAGGGTGTAGAGTGTAGGGTGTAGAGTGTAGGGTGTAGAGTGTAGGGTGTAGAGTGTATGGTATAGAGTGTAGGGTATAGAGTGTAGAGTGTAGGGTATAGAGTGTAGGGTATAGAGTGTAGGGTATAGAGTGTAGGGTGTAGAGTGTAGGGTATAGAGTGTAGAGTTTAGGGTAGAGAGTGTGGGGCATAGAGTGTATGGTATACAGTGTAGAGTGTAGGGTATAGAGTGTATAGTGTAGGGTATAGAGTGTAGGGTATAAAGTGTATGGTATAGAGTGTAGGGTATAAAGTGTAGAGTGTAGGGTATAGAGTGTATGGTATAGAGTGTAGGGTATAAAGTGTAGAGTGTAGGGTATAGAGTGTAGGGTATAGAGTGTAGGGTATAGAGTGTAGGGTAAGAAGTGTAGAGTGTAGGGTACAGAGTGCAGGGTGTAGAGTGTAGGGTATAGAGTGTAGAGTGTAGAGTGTAGGGTGTAGAGTGTAGGGTATAGAGTGTAGGGTATAGAGTGTAGGGTATAGAGTGTAGGGTATAAAGTGTAGGGTGTAGGGTATAGAGTGTAGGGTATAGAGTGCAGGTTGTAGAGTGTAGGGTATAGAGTGTATGGTATAGGGTGTAGGGTATAAAGTGTAGGGTATAGAGTGTAGGGTATAGAATGTAGGGTATAGAGTGTAGGGTATAGAGTGTATGCTATAGAGTGTAGAGTATATAGTGTAGAGTGTAGGGTATAGAGTGTAGGGTATAGAGTGTAGGGTGTAGGGATTAGAGTGTAGGGATTAGAGTGTAGGGATTAGAGTGTAGGGTGTAGAGTGTAGGGTGTAGAGTGTAGGGTATAGAGTGTAGGGTATAGAGTGTGGAGTGTAGGGATTAGAGTGTAGGGTATAGAGTGTAGGGTATAGAATGTAGGGTATAGAGTGTAGGGTAAAGAGTGTAGAGTGTAGGGTACAGAGTGCAGGGTGTAGAGTGTAGGGAATAGAGTGTAGAGTGTAGGGTGTAGAGTGTAGGGTGTAGAGTGTAGGGTGTAGGGTATAGAGTGTAGGGTATAGAGTGTAGGGTATAGAGTGTATGGTATAGAGCTTAGGGTGCAGAGTGTAGGGTATAGAATGTAGAGTTTAGGGTAGAGAGTGTGGGGCATAGAGTGTATGGTATACAGTGTAGAGTGTAGGGTATAGAGTGTATAGTGTAGGGTATAGAGTGTAGGGTATAGAGTGTATGGTGTAGAGTGTAGGGGATAAAGTGTAGAGTGTAGGGTATATAGTGTATGGTATAGAGTGTAGGGTATAAAGTGTAGAGTGTAGGGTATAGAGTGTAGGGTATAGAGTGTAGGCTATAGAGTGTAGAGTTTAGAGTGTAGGGTATAGAATGTAGAGTGTAGGGTGTAGAGTGTAAAGTGTAGGGTATAGAGTGTAGGATATAGAGTGTAGAGTGTAGGGTATAGAGTGTAGGGTATACAGTGTATGGTATAGAGTGTAGGGTATAGAGTGTAGAGTGTAGGGTATAGAGTGTAGGGTATAGAGTGTAGGGTATAGAGTGTAGAGTATAGATTGTAGGGTATAGGGTATAGAGTGTATGGTGTAGAGTGTAGGGTATAGAGTGTAGAGTGTAGGGTGTAGAGTGTGGGGTGTAGAGTGGTGTAGAGTGTAGGATGTAGAGTGTATGGTTTAGAGTGTAGGGTATAGAGTATAGCGTGTATGGTATAGAGTGTAGTGTATAGAGTGTAGGGTATAGGGTATAGAGTGTAAGGTATAGAGTGTATGGTATAGATTTTAGAGTGTAGGGTATAGAGTGTAAGGTATAGAGTGTAGGGTGTGGAGTGTAGGGTATAGAGTGTAGGGTATAGAGTGTATGGTATAGAGTGTAGGGTATAGAGTGTATGGTATAGAGTGTAGAGTGTAGGGTATAGAGTGTATTTTATAGAGTGTAGGGTATAGAGTGTAGGGTATAGAGTGTAGAGTGTAGGGTATAGAGTGTAGGGTATAGAGTGTAGAGTGTAGGGTATAGAGTGTAGGGTATAGAGTGTAGGGTATAGAGAGTAGGGTATAGAGTGTAGGGTATAGAGTGTAGGGTACAGAGTGTAGGGTATAGAGTGTAGGGTACAGAGTGCAGGGTGTAGAGTGTAGGGTATAGAGTGTATAGTGTAGGGTATAGAGTGTAGGGTATAGAGTGTAGGGTGTAAAGTGGAGGGTGTAGAGTGTAGGGTGTAGAGTGTAGGGTGTAGAGTGTAGGGTGTAGAGTGTATGGTATAGAGTGTAGGGTATAGAGTGTAGAGTGTAGGGTATAGAGTGTAGGGTATAGAGTGTAGGGTATAGAGAGTAGGGTATAGAGTGTAGGTTTAGAGTGTAGGGTATAGAGTGTAGAGTTTAGGGTAGAGAGTGTGGGGCATAGAGTGTATGGTATACAGTGTAGAGTGTAGGGTATAGAGTGTATAGTGTAGGGTATAGAGTGTAGGGTATAGAGTGTATGGTATAGAGTGTAGGGTATAAAGTGTAGAGTGTAGGGTATAGAGTGTAGGCTATAGAGTGTAGAGCATATAGTGTAGAGTGTAGGGTATAGAGTGTAGGGTATAGAGTGTAGGGTATTGAGTGTGGAGTATCGAGTGTAGGGTATAGAATGTAGAGTGTAGAGTGCAGGGTGTAGAGTGCAAAGTGTAGGGTATAGAGTGTAAGATATAGAGTGTAGTGTATAGAGTGTATGTTATAGAGTGTAGGGTATAGATTGTAGAGTTTAGGGAATAGAGTGTAGTGTATAGATTGTATGGTATAGAGTGTATGGTATAGAGTGTAGAGTGTAGGGTATAGAGTGTAGGGTATAGAGTGTAGGGTATAGAGTGTAGGGTGTAGAGTGTAGGGTGTAGAGTGTAGGGTATAGAGTGTAGGGTATAGAGTGTAGGTTATAGAGTGTAGCGTATAGAGCGTAGGGTGTAGGGTATAGAGTGTAGGGTATAGAGTGTAGGGTATAGAGTGTAGGGTATAGAGTGTATGGTATAGAGCTTAGGGTGTAGAGTGTAGGGTATAGAATGTAGAGTTTAGGGTAGAGAGTGTGGGGCATAGAGTGTATGGTATACAGTGTAGAGTGTAGGGTATAGAGTGTATAGTGTAGGGTATAAAGTGTAGGGTATAGAGTGTATGGTATAGAGTGTAGGGTATAAAGTGTAGAGTGTAGGGTATAGAGTGTATGGTATAGAGTGTGGGGTATAAAGTGTAGAGTGTAGGGTATAGAGTGTAGGGTATAGAGTGTAGGCTATAGAGTGTAGAGTTTAGAGTGTAGGGTATAGAATGTAGAGTGTAGGGTGTAGAGTGTAAAGTGTAGGGTATAGAGTGTAGGATATAGAGTGTAGAGTGTAGGGTATAGAGTGTAGGGTATACAGTGTATGGTATAGAGTGTAGGGTATAGAGTGTAGAGTGTAGGGTATAGAGTGTAGGGTATAGAGTGTAGAGTATAGAGTGTAGGGTATAGATTGTAGGGTATAGGGTATAGGGTATAGAGTGTATGGTGTAGAGTGTAGGGTATAGAGTGTAGGGTGTAGGGTGTAGAGTGTGGGGTGTAGAGTGGTGTAGAGTGTAGGATGTAGAGTGTATGGTATAGAGTGTAGGGTATAGAGTATAGCATTTATGGTATAGAGTGTAGTGTATAGAGTGTAGGGTATAGGGTATAGAGTGTAGGGTATAGAGTGTAGGGTATAGATTTTAAAGTGTAGGGTATAGAGTGTAGGGTGTGGAGTGTAGGGTATAGAGTGTAGGGTATAGAGTGTATGGTATAGAGTGTAGGGTATAGAGTGTATGGTATAGAGTGTAGAGTGTAGGGTATAGAGTGTATTTTATAGAGTGTAGGGTATAGAGTGTAGGGTATAGAGTGTAGAGTGTAGGGTATAGAGTGTAGGGTATAGAGTGTAGAGTGTAGGGTATAGAGTGTAGGGTATAGAGTGTAGGGTATAGAGTGTAGAGTGTAGGGATTAGAGTGTAGGGATTAGAGTGTAGGGTATAGAGTGTAGAGTGTAGAGTATAGAGTGTAGGGTATAGAGTGTAGGGATTAGAGTGTAGGGATTAGAGTGTAGGGATTAGAGTGTAGGGATTAGAGTGTAGGGTATAGAGTGTAGGGTATAGTGTGTATGGTATAGAGTGTAGGGTATAAAGTGTAGAGTGTATGGTATAGAGTGTAGGGTATAGAGTGTAAAGTGTAGGGTATAGAGTGTATGGTATAGAGTGTAGGGTGTAGAGTGTATGGTATAGAGTGTAGGGTATAGAGTGTAGAGTGTAGGGTATAGAGTGTAGGGTATAGAGTGTAGGGTATAGAGTGTAGGGAATAGAGTGTAGGGTACAGAGTGTAGAGTGTAGGGTATAGAGTGTAGGGTACAGAGTGCAGGGTGTAGAGTGTAGGGTATAGAGTGTATAGTGTAGGGTATAGAGTGTAGGGTATAGAGTGTAGGGTGTAAAGTGTAGGGTGTAGAGTGTAGGGTGTAGAGTGTAGGGTGTAAAGTGTAGGGTGTAGAGTGTATGGTATAGAGTGTAGGGTATAGAGTGTAGAGTGTAGGGTATAGAGTGTAGGGTATAGAGTGTAGGGTATAGAGTGTAGGGTGTAGAGTGTAGAGTGTAGGGTGTAGAGTGTAGGGTATAGAGTGTAGAGTGTAGGGTATAGAGTGTAGGGTATAGAGTGTATGCTATAGAGTGTATGGTGTAGAGTGTATGGTATAGAGTGTAGGGTATAGAGTGTAGAGTGTAGGGTATAGAGTGTAGGGTATAGAGTGTAGGGTATAGAGTGTAGGGTATAGAGTGCATGTTATAGAGTGTAGGGTATAGAGTGTAGAGTGTAGAGTGTAGGGTATAGAGTTTAGAGTGTAGGGTATAGAGTGTAGGGTATAGAGTGTAGGGTATAGAGTGTAGGGTGCAGAGTGTAGGGTATAGAGTGTAGGGTATAGAGTGTAGGGTATAGAGTGTATGGTATAGAGTGTAGGGTATAGAGTGTAGGGTATAGAGTGTATGGTATAGAGTGTATGGTATAGAGTGTAGGGTATAGAGTGTATGGTATAGAGTGTAGGGTATAGAGTGTAGAGTGTAGGGTATAGAGTGCAGGGTATAGAGTGTAGGGTATAGAGTGTAGGCTATAGAGTGTAGGGTATAGAGTGTAGAGTGTAGGGTATAGAGTGTAGGGTGTAGAGTGTAGGGTATAGAGTGTTGGGTGTAGAGTGCAGGGTGTAGAGTGCAGGGTGTAGAGTGCAGGGTGTAGAGTGCAGGGTATAGAGTGTAGGGTATAGAGTGTAGGGTATAAAGTGTAGAGTGTAGGGTATAGAGTGTAGGGTATAGAGTGTAGGGTGTAGAGTGTAGGGTGTAGAGTGTATGGTATAGAGTGTAGGGTATAGAGTGTAGGGTATAGAGTGTAGAGTGTAGGGTATAGAGTGTAGGGTATAGAGCTTAGGGTGTAGAGTGTAGGATATAGAGTGTAGAGTTTAGGGTATAGAGTGTGGGGCATAGAGTGTATGGTATACAGTGTAGAGTGTAGAGTGTAGGGTATAGAGTGTATAGTGTAGGGTATAGAGTGTAGGGTATAGAGTGTAGGGTGTAGAGTGTAGGGTGTAGAGTGTAGGGTCTAGAGTGTAGGGTGTAGAGTGTAGGGTGTAGAGTGTATGGTATAGAGTGTAGGGTATAGAGTGTAGAGTGTAGGGTATAGAGTGTAGGGTATAGAGTGTAGGGTATAGAGTGTAGGGTGTAGAGTGTAGGGTATAGAGTGTAGAGTTTAGGGTAGAGAGTGTGGGGCATAGAATGTATGGTATACAGTGTAGAGTGTAGGGTATAGAGTGTATAGTGTAGGGTATAGAGTGTAGGGTATAGAGTGTATGGTATAGAGTGTAGGGTATAAAGTGTAGAGTGTAGGGTATAGAGTGTATGGTATAGAGTGTAGGGTATAACGTGTAGAGTGTAGGGTATAGAGTGTAGGGTATAGAGTGTAGGTTATAGAGTGTAGGGTATAGAGTGTAGGGTAAAGAGTGTAGAGTGTAGGGTACAGAGTGCAGGGTGTAGAGTGTAGGGTATAGAGTGTAGAGTGTAGAGTGTAGGGTGTAGAGTGTAGGGTATAGAGTGTAGGGTATAGAGTGTAGGGTATAGAGTGTAGGGTATAAAGTGTAGGGTGTAGGGTATAGAGTGTAGGGTATAAAGTGCAGGTTGTAGAGTGTAGGGTATAGAGTGTATGGTTTAGGGTGTAGGGTATAAAGTGTAGGGTATAGAGTGTAGGGTATAGAGTGTAGGGTATAGAGTGTAGGCTATAGAGTGTAGAGTATATAGTGTAGAGTGTAGGGTATAGAGTGTAGGGTATAGAGTGTGGAGTATAGAGTGTAGGGTATAGAATGTAGAGTGTAGAGTGTAGGGTGTAGAGTGCAAAGTGTAGGGTATAGAGTGTAAGATATAGAGTGTAGTGTATAGAGTGTATGTTATAGAGTGTAGGGTATAGAGTGTAGAGTTTAGGGTATAGAGTGTAGTGTATAGATTGTATGGTATAGAGTGTATGGTATAGAGTGTAGAGTGTAGGGTATAGAGTGTAGGGTATAGAGTGTAGGGTATAGAGTGTAGGGTGTAGAGTGTAGGGTGTAGAGTGTAGGGTATAGAGTGTAGGGTATAGAGTGTAGGTTATAGAGTGTAGCGTATAGAGCGTAGGGTGTAGGGTATAGAGTGTAGGGTATAGAGTGTAGGGTATAGAGTGTAGGGTATAGAGTGTATGGTATAGAGCTTAGGGTGTAGAGTGTAGGGTATAGAATGTAGAGTTTAGGGTAGAGAGTGTGGGGCATAGAGTGTATGGTATACAGTGTAGAGTGTAGGGTATAGAGTGTATAGTGTAGGGTATAGAGTGTAGGGTATAGAGTGTATGGTATAGAGTGTAGGATATAAAGTGTAGAGTGTAGGGTATAGAGTGTATGGTATAGAGTGTAGGGTATAAAGTGTAGAGTGTAGGATATAGAGTGTAGGGTATAGAGTGTAGGCTATAGAGTGTAGAGTTTAGAGTGTAGGGTATAGAATGTAGAG
>NW_027193893.1:0-16195 GCF_032444005.1 Ranitomeya imitator | reverse complement strand
ACAAGAAGTCAATTGTGGCCCCACAGAACCAGACACCAAGACCCGAGCACCTCCACCAGGACCCCCGAATCTGAGAGCCCACTACCTCCCCCAGGACCCCCGCATCTGAGAGCCCAGCACCTCCCCCAGGACCCCCGAATCTGAGAGCCCAGCACCTCCCCCAGAACCCCAGCATCTGAGAGCCCAGCACCTTCCCCAGAACCCCCGCATCTGAGAGCCCAGCACCTCCCCCAGAACCCCCGCATCTGAGAGCCCAGCAACTCCCCCAGGACCCCCGCATCTGAGAGCCCAGCACCTCCCCCAGAACCCCCGCATCTGAGAGCCCAGCACCTCCCCCAGGACCCCCGCATCTGAGAACCCAGCACCTCCCCCAGAACCCCAGCATCTGAGAGCTCAGCACCTCCACCAGGACCCCCGCATCTGAGAGCCCAGCAACTCCCCCAGGACCCCCGCATCTGAGAGCCTAGCACCTCCCCCAGAACCCCCGCATCTGAGAGCCCAGCACCTCCCCCAGGACCCCCGCATCTGAGAGCCCAGCACCTCCCCCAGGACCCCCGCATCTGAGAGCCCAGCAACTCCCCCAGGACCCCCGCATCTGAGAGCCCAGCAACTCCCCCAGGACCCCCGCATCTGAGAGCCCAGCACCTCCCCCAGGACCCCCGAATCTGAGAGCCCAGCACCTCCCCCAGGACCCCCGCATCTGAGAGCCCAGCACCTCCCCCAGAACCCTCCCATCTGAGAACCCAGCACCTCCCCCAGGACCCCCGCATCTGAGAGCCCAGCACCTTCCCCAGAACCCCCGAATCTGAGAGCCCAGCACCTCCCCCAGGACCCCAGCATCTGAGAGCCCAGCACCTCCCCCAGAACCCCAGCATCTGAGAGCCCAGCACCTCCCCCAGAACCCCCGCATCTGAGAGCCCAGCACCTTCCCCAGAACCCCCGCATCTGAGAGCTCAGCACCTCCACCAGGACCCCCGAATCTGAGAGCCCAGCACCTCCCCCAGAACCCCAGCATCTGAGAGCCCAGCACCTTCCCCAGAACCCACGCATCTGAGAACCCAGCACCTCCCCCAGGATCCCCGCATCTGAGAGCCCAGCACCTCCCCCAGGACCCTCCCATCTGAGAACCCAGCACCTCCCCCAGAACCCCAGCATCCGAGAGCCCAGCACCTTCCCCAGAACCCCCGCATCTGAGAGCTCAGCACCTCCACCAGGACCCCCGAATCTGAGAGCCCAGCACCTCCCCCAGAACCCCAGCATCTGAGAGCCCAGCACCTTCCCCAGAACCCACGCATCTGAGAACCCAGCACCTCCCCCAGGATCCCCGCATCTGAGAGCCCAGCACCTCCCCCAGGACCCTCCCATCTGAGAACCCAGCACCTCCCCCAGAACCCCAGCATCCGAGAGCCCAGCACCTCCCCCAGAACCCCAGCATCTGAGAGCTCAGCACCTCCACCAGGACCCCCGAATCTGAGAGCCCAGCACCTCCCCCAGGACCCCCGCATCTGAGAGCCCAGCACCTCCCCCAGAACCCCCGCATCTGAGAGCCCAGCAACTCCCCCAGGACCCCCGCATCTGAGAGCCCAGCACCTCCCCCAGGACCCTCCCATCTGAGAGCCCAGCACCTCCCCCAGGACCCCCGAATCTGAGAGCCCAGCACCTCCCCCAGGACCCCAGCATCTGAGAGCCCAGCACCTTCCCCAGAACCCCCGCATCTGAGAACCCAGCAACTCCCCCAGGACCCTCCCATCTGAGAACCCAGCACCTCCCCCAGAACCCCAGCATCTGAGAGCCCAGCACCTCCCCCAGAACCCCAGCATCTGAGAGCTCAGCACCTCCACCAGGACCCCCGAATCTGAGAGCCCAGCACCTCCCCCAGGACCCCCGCATCTGAGAGCCCAGCAACTCCCCCAGGACCCCCGCATCTGAGAGCCCAGCACCTCCCCCAGGACCCCCGCATCTGAGAGCCCAGCACCTCCCCCAGGACCCTCCCATCTGAGAGCCCAGCACCTCCCCCAGGACCCCCCATCTGAGAACCCAGCACCTCCCCCAGAACCCCCACATCTGAGAGCCCAGCACCTCCCCCAGAACCCCCGCATCTGAGAGCCCAGCACCTCCCCCAGGACCCCCGCATCTGAGAGCCCAGCACCTCCCCCAGGACCCCCGCATCTGAGAGCCCAGCACCTCCCCCAGAACCCCCGCATCTGAGAGCCCAGCAACTCCCCCAGGACCCCCGCATCTGAGAGCCCAGCACCTCCCCCAGGACCCTCCCATCTGAGAGCCCAGCACTTCCCCCAGAACCCCCGCATCTGAGAGCCCAGCACCTCCCCCAGGACCCCCGCATCTGAGAGCCCAGCACCTCCCCCAGGACCCCCGAATCTGAGAGCCCAGCACCTCCCCCAGGACCCCAGCATCTGAGAGCCCAGCACCTTCCCCAGAACCCCCGCATCTGAGAGCCCAGCAACTCCCCCAGGACCCTCTTATCTGAGAACCCAGCACCTCCCCCAGAACCCCAGCATCTGAGAGCCCAGCACCTCCCCCAGAACCCCAGCATCTGAGAGCTCAGCACCTCCACCAGGACCCCTGAATCTGAGAGCCCAGCACCTCCCCCAGGACCCCCGCATCTGAGAGCCCAGCAACTCCCCCAGGACCCCCGCATCTGAGAGCCCAGCACCTCCCCCAGGACCCTCCCATCTGAGAGCCCAGCACCTCCCCCAGAACCCCCGCATCTGAGAGCCCAGCACCTCCCCCAGAACCCCCGCATCTGAGAGCCCAGCACTTCCCCCAGGACCCCCGCATCTGAGAGCCCAGCACCTCCCCCAGGACCCCCGCATCTGAGAGCCCAGCACCTCCCCCAGGACCCCCCCATCTGAGAACCCAGCACCTCCCCCAGAACCCCCACATCTGAGAGCCCAGCACCTCCCCCAGAACCCCCACATCTGAGAGCCCAGCAACTCCCCCAGGACCCCCGCATCTGTAAGTCCAGCACCTCCCCCTGCACACCCGCATCTGAGAGCCCAGCACCTCCCCCAGGACCCCCGCATCTGTAAGTCCAGCACCTCCCCCTGCACACCCGCATCTGAGAGCCCAGCACCTCCCCCAGGACCCCCGCATCTGTGAGCCCAGCACCGACCCCGCATCTGTGAGCCCAGCACCCCCCAGGACCGCCTGCATCTGAAAGTCCAGCACCTCCCACAGGACCCCTGCATCTGAGAACCCAGCGCCTCTCCAGGACCCCAACACCTTCCCCAGGATCCCCGGCATCTGAGAGCCCAAAACCTTTCCCCAGGACCTCCGCATCTAAGAGCCAAGAATCTAACCCAGGACCCCCCGCATCTGAGAGCCCAGAACCCCCCCAGGACCCACGCATCAGAGCCCCCCAGGACCCCTGCATCTGAGAGCCCTGCACCTCCCCCAGGATCTGAGAACCAAGCATTTTCAGGTGAATATTGGGAGCTCATTACCCAGCCGGTTCCCGCTGAGCTTCAAGATCCTCACATTCGGGTTTCTCTTGATGGCTGCAACAAAGTCCACGAGAAAATCACCGGACCCCTCTTCAAAGAGGCGGCAGAACGAGAACTTCATCTCTACAGGGAGAGAGAGACATGAGTGGGGGGGAAGAGGGCCGACAACCACCCCCAGAACCGAGGAGGGAGAGGGCCGACAACCACCCCCAGAACCGAGGAGGGAGAGGGCCGACAACCACCCGCAGAACCGACGAGGGAGAGGGCTGACAACAACCCCCAGAACCGAGGAGGGAGAGGGCCGACAACCACCCCCAGAACCGAGGAGGAAGAGGGCCGACAACCACCCCCAGAACCGTGGAGGGAGAGGGCCGACAACCACTCCCAGAACCGTGGAGGGAGAGAGCCGACAACCACCCCCAGAACCGAGGAGGGAGAGGGCCGACAACCACCCCCAGAACCGAGGAGGGAGAGGGCCGACAACCACCCCCAGAACAGAGGAGGGAGAGGTCCGACAACCACCCCCGAAACCGAGGAGGGAAAGGGCCGACAACCACCCCCAGAACCAAGGAGGGAGAGAGCCGACAACCGCTCCCGAAACCGAGGAGGGAGAGGGCCGACAACCACCCCCGAAACCGAGGAGGGAGAGGGCCGACAACCACCCCCAGAACCGAGGAGGGAGAGGGCCGACAACCACCCCCAGAACAGAGGAGGGAGAGGGCCGACAACCACCCCCAGAACAGAGGAGGGAGAGGGCCGACAACTACCCCCCGAAACCGAGGAGGGAGAGGTGTTATGTAGGCAATCCAGTGACACAGTGTGCCAGCAATCAGAGCACATACAGTGATCTGACAATAACCCAAAAAACAATATAACGAGCTCTGAGACGTGGAATCTCTGTAGACCGCAATACCTGAACCTATCCTAAACACAACTAAAGGCAGCTGAGGATTGCGCCTGACACTACCTATGCAACTCGGCACAGCCTGAGGAGCTGACTAGCCTGAAGATAGAAAAACAAGCCTGACTTGCCTCAGAGAAATACCCCAAAGGAAAAGGCAGCCCCCCACATATAATGACTGTTAGCAAGATGAAAAGACAAACGTAGGGATGAAATAGATTCAGCAAAGTGAGGCCCGATATTCTAGATAGAGCGAGGATAGCAAAGAGAACTTTGCAGTCTACAAAAAACCCTAAAGCAAAAAACCACGCAAAGGGGGCAAAAAGACCCACCGTGCCGAACTAACGGCACGGCGGTACACCCTTTGCGTCTCAGAGCTTCCAGCAAAACGAATTAACAAGCTGGACAGAAAAAGTAGCAACAAAAGCAAAGAAGCACTTATCTAAGCAGAGCAGCAGGCCACAGGAAAGATCCAGATGCTCAGATCCAACACTGGAACATTGACAAGGAGCAAGGAAGACAGAATCAGGTGGAGTTAAATAACAAAGCAGCCAACGAGCTCACCAGAACACCTGAGGGAGGAAGCCCAGAAGCTGCAGTACCACTTGTGACCACAGGAGTGAATTCAGCCACAGAATTCACAACAGTACCCCCCCCTTGAGGAGGGGTCACCGAACCCTCACCAGAGCCCCCAGGCCGACCAGGATGAGCCACATGAAAGGCACGAACAAGATCTGGAGCATGGACATCAGAGGCAAAAACCCAGGAATTATCTTCCTGAGCATAACCCTTCCATTTAACCAGATACTGGGGTTTCCGTCTAGAAACACGAGAATCCAAAATTTTCTCCACAATATACTCCAATTCCCCCTCCACCAAAACCGGGGCAGGAGGCTCAACAGATGGAACCATAGGTGCCACGTATCTCCGCAACAACGACCTATGGAATACGTTATGTATGGAAAAGGAGTCTGGGAGGGTCAAACGAAAAGACACAGGATTGAGAACCTCAGAAATCCTATACGGACCAATAAAACGAGGTTTAAATTTAGGAGAGGAAACCTTCATAGGAATATGACGAGAAGATAACCAAACCAGATCCCCAACACGAAGTCGGGGACCCACACGGCGTCTGCGATTAGCGAAAAGTTGAGCCTTCTCCTGGGACAAGGTCAAATTGTCCACTACCTGAGTCCAGATCTGCTGCAACCTGTCCACCACAGAATCCACACCAGGACAGTCCGAAGACTCAACCTGTCCTGAAGAGAAACGAGGATGGAACCCAGAATTGCAAAAAAATGGAGAAACCAAGGTAGCCGAGCTGGCCCGATTATTAAGGGCGAACTCAGCCAACGGCAAAAAGGACACCCAATCATCCTGGTCTGCAGAAACAAAACATCTCAGATATGTTTCCAAGGTCTGATTGGTTCGTTCGGTCTGGCCATTAGTCTGAGGATGGAAAGCCGAGGAAAAAGATAGGTCAATGCCCATCCTACCACAAAAGGCTCACCAAAACCTTGAAACAAACTGGGAACCTCTGTCAGAAACAATATTCTCAGGAATGCCATGCAAACGAACCACATGCTGGAAGAACAAAGGCACCAAATCAGAGGAGGAAGGCAATTTAACCAAGGGCACCAGATGGACCATTTTAGAAAAGCGATCACAGACCACCCAAATGACTGACATCTTTTGAGAAACGGGAAGGTCAGAAATGAAATCCATCGAAATATGTGTCCAAGGCCTCTTTGGGACCGGCAAGGGCAAAAGCAACCCACTGGCACGTGAACAGCAGGGCTTATGTTGTGAATTCTGTGGCTGAATTCACTCCTGTGGTCACAAGTGGTACTGCAGCTTCTGAGCTTCCTCCCTCAGGTGTTCTGGTGAGCTCGTTGGCTGCTTTGTTATTTAACTCCACCTGATTCTGTCTTCCTTGCTCCTTGTCAATGTTCCAGTGTTGGATCTGAGCTTCTGGATCTTTCCTGTGGCCTGCTGCTCTGCTTAGATAAGTGCTTTTTGCTTTTGTTGCTACTTTTTCTGTCCAGCTTGTCATTTCGTTTTGCTGGAAGCTCTGAGACGCAAAGGGTGTACCGCCGTGCCGTTAGTTCCGCACGGTGGGTCTTGTTGCACCCTTTGCGTGGTTTTTTGCTTTAGGGTTTTTTGTAGACTGCAAAGTTCTCTTTGCTATCCTCGCTCTATCTAGAATATCGGGCCTCACTTTGCTGAATCTATTTCATCCCTACGTTTGTCTTTTCATCTTGCTAACAGTCATTATATGTGGGGGGCTGCCTTTTCCTTTGGGGTATTTCTCTGAGGCAAGTCAGGCTTGTTTTTCTATCTTCAGGCTAGTCAGCTCCTCAGGCTGTGCCGAGTTGCATAGGTAGTGTCAGGCGCAATCCACAGCTGCCTTTAGTTGTGTTTAGGTTAGGTTCAGGTATTGCGGTCTACAGAGATTCCACGTCTCAGAGCTCGTTCTATTGTTTTTGGGTTATTGTCAGATCACTGTATGTGCTCTGATTGCTGGCACACTGTGTCACTGGATTGCCTACATAACAGGCTTAGCCCTAGCACAAATCCCACAGGACTGCACAAAAGTACGTACATCCCGTGACAGAGATGGCCACCAGAAGGATCTAGCCACTAACTCTCTGGTACCAAAGATTCCAGGATGACCAGCCAACACCGAACAATGAAGTTCAGAGATAACTTTACTAGTCCATCTATCAGGGACGAACAGTTTCTCCGCCGGACAACGATCAGGTTTATTCGCCTGAAATTTTTGCAACACTCGCCGCAAATCAGGGGAGATGGCAGACACAATGACTCCTTCCTTGAGGATACTCGCCGGCTCAGATGAACCCGGAGAGTCGGGCACAAAACTCCTAGACAGAGCATCCGCCTTCACATTTTTAGAGCCCAGAAGGTACGAAATCACAAAATCGAAGCGGGCAAAAAATAACGACCAACGGGCCTGTCTAGGATTCAAGCGCTTGGCAGACTCGAGATAAGTAAGGTTCTTATGATCAGTCAATACCACCACGCGATGCTTAGCTCCTTCAAGCCAATGACGCCATTCCTCGAATGCCCACTTCATGGCCAGCAACTCTCGGTTGCCCACATCATAATTACGCTCAGCAGCCGAAAACTTCCTGGAAAAGAAAGCACATGGTTTCAACACTGAGCAACCAGAACCTCTCTGTGACAAAACCGCCCCTGCTCCAATCTCAGAAGCATCAACCTCGACCTGGAACGGAAGAGAAACATCTGGTTGACACAACACAGGGGCAGAACAAAAACGACGCTTCAACTCCTGAAAAGCTTCCACAGCAGCAGAAGACCAATTAACCAAATCAGCACCCTTCTTGGTCAAATCGGTCAATGGTTTGGCAATGCTAGAAAAATTACAGATGAAGCGACGATAAAAATTAGCAAAGCCCAGGAACTTTTGCAGACTTTTCAGAGATGTCGGCTGAGTCCAATCCTGGATGGCTTGGACCTTAACCGGATCCATCTCGATAGTAGAAGGGGAAAAGATGAACCCCAAAAATGAAACTTTCTGCACACCAAAGAGACACTTTGATCCCTTCACAAACAAAGAATTAGCACGCAGGACCTGGAAAACCATTCTGACCTGCTTCACATGAGAGTCCCAATCATCTGAGAAGATCAAAATGTCATCCAAGTACACAATCAGGAATTTATCCAGGTACTCACGGAAGATGTCATGCATAAAAGACTGAAAAACAGATGGAGCATTGGCAAGTCCGAACGGCATAACCAGGTACTCAAAATGACCCTCGGGCGTATTGAATGCAGTTTTCCATTCATCTCCTCGCCTGATTCTCACCAGATTATACGCACCACGAAGATCTATCTTAGTGAACCAACTAGCCCCCTTAATCCGAGCAAACAAGTCAGATAACAATGGCAAGGGATACTGAAATTTAACAGTGATCTTATTAAGAAGGTGGTAATCAATACACGGTCTCAGCGAACCATCCTTCTTGGCTACAAAAAAGAA
The DNA here is from genome assembly GCF_032444005.1 of Ranitomeya imitator. NCBI lineage: Eukaryota > Metazoa > Chordata > Amphibia > Anura > Dendrobatidae > Ranitomeya > Ranitomeya imitator. The sequence continues at coordinate 7,809 of NW_027193893.1, read as the reverse complement.
CCCTGCTCCCAGTGGTGATGACGATGGGCGAATATGTCCCTTCTCCAGGGATTCCTTCACATAACTGCGCATAGCGGCGTGTTCAGGCACGGATAAATTAAATAATCGACCTTTAGGGAATTTACTACCAGGAATCAAATTGATAGCACAATCACAATCCCTATGCGGAGGTAGAGCATCGGACTTGGGCTCTTCAAATACATCCTGATAATCAGACAAGAACTCTGGGACCTCAGAAGGAGTGGATGACGAAATAGACAAAAATGGAACATCACCATGTACCCCCTGACAACCCCAGCTGGATACCGACATAGAGTTCCAATCCAATACTGGATTATGGGTTTGTAGCCATGGCAACCCCAACACGACCACATCATGCAGATTATGTAGCACCAGAAAGCGAATAACCTCCTGATGTGCAGGAGCCATGCACATGGTCAGCTGGGCCCAGTACTGAGGTTTATTCTTGGCCAAAGGTGTAGCATCAATTCCTCTCAACGGAATAGGACACCGCAAAGGCTCCAAGAAAAACCCACAACGTTTAGCATAATCCAAATCCATCAGATTCAGGGCAGCGCCTGAATCCACAAACGCCATGACAGAAAACGACGACAAAGAGCATATCAAGGTAATGGACAGAAGGAATTTGGATTGTACAGTACCAATGACGGCAGACCTAGCGAACCGCTTAGTGCGCTTAGGACAATCAGAAATAGCATGAGTGGAATCACCACAGTAGAAACACAGACCATTCAGACGTCTGTGTTCTTGTCGTTCAACTCTGGTCATAGTCCTATCGCACTGCATAGGCTCAGGTTTAATCTTAGACAATACCGCCAAATGGTGCACAGATTTACGCTCGCGCAAGCGTCGACCGATCTGAATGGCCAAAGACATAGACTCATTCAAACCAGCAGGCATAGGAAAACCCACCATGACATCCTTAAGAGCCTCAGAGAGACCCTTTCTGAACAAAGCTGCCAGCGCAGATTCATTCCACAGAGTGAGTACTGACCACTTCCTAAATTTCTGACAATATACTTCTATATCATCCTGACCCTGGCATAAAGCCAGCAAATTTTTCTCAGCCTGATCCACTGAATTAGGTTCATCGTACAGCAATCCGAGCGCCAGGAAAAACGCATGGACACCACTCAATGCAGGGTCTCCTGGCGCAAGAGAAAATGCCCAGTCTTGAGGGTCACCGCGCAAAAAAGAAATAATAATCAAAACCTGTTGAATAGGATTACCAGAAGAATGAGGTTTCAAGGCCAGAAATAGCTTACAATTATTTTTGAAATTAAGAAACTTAGTTCTATCACCAAAAAACAAATCAGGAATAGGAATTCTTGGTTCTAGCATAGATTTCTGATCAATAGTATCTTGAATCCTTTGTACATTTGTAACGAGATTATCCATTGAAGAGCACAGACCCTGAATATCCATGTCCACAGCTGTGTCCTGAAGCACCCTAATGTCTAGGGGAAAAAAAGACTGAACACAGAGCTGAGAAAAAAAAAATGACGTCAGAACTTCTTTTTTCCCTCTATTGAGAATCATTAGGTTGGCTCCTTGTACTGTTATGTAGGCAATCCAGTAACACAATGTGCCAGCAATCAGAGCACATACAGTGATCTGACAATAACCCAAAAACAATAGAACGAGCTCTGAGACGTGGAATCTCTGTAGACCGCAATACCTGAACCTATCCTAAACACAACTAAAGACAGCTGTGGATTGCGCCTGACACTACCTATGCAACTCGGCACAGCCTGAGGAGCTGACTAGCCTGAAGATAGAAAAACAAGCCTGACTTGCCTCAGAGAAATACCCCAAAGGAAAAGGCAGCCCCCCACATATAATGACTGTTAGCAAGATGAAAAGACAAACGTAGGGATGAAATAGATTCAGCAAAGTGAGGCCCGATATTCTAGATAGAGCGAGGATAGCAAAGAGAACTTTGCAGTCTACAAAAAACCCTAAAGCAAAAAACCACGCAAAGGGGGCAAAAAGACCCACCGTGCCGAACTAACGGCACGGCGGTACACCCTTTGCGTCTCAGAGCTTCCAGCAAAACGAATTAACAAGCTGGACAGAAAAAGTAGCAACAAAAGCAAAGAAGCACTTATCTAAGCAGAGCAGCAGGCCACAGGAAAGATCCAGAAGCTCAGATCCAACACTGGAACATTGACAAGGAGCAAGGAAGACAGAATCAGGTGGAGTTAAATAACAAAGCAGCCAACGAGCTCACCAGAACACCTGAGGGAGGAAGCTCAGAAGCTGCAGTACCACTTGTGACCACAGGAGTGAATTCAGCCACAGAATTCACAACAGAGAGGGCCGACAACCACCCCCAGAACCGAGGAGGGAAAAGGCCGACAACCACCCCCGGAACCGAGGAGGGAAAGGGACGACAACCACCCCCGAAACCGAGGAGGGAGAGGGCCGACAACCACCCCCAGAACCGAGGAGGGAGAGGGCCGACAACCACCCCCAGAACCGAGGAGGGAGAGAGCCGACAACCACCCCCAGAAGCGAGGAGGGAGAGGGCCGACAACCACCCCCAGAACCGAGGAGGGAGAGGGCCGACAACCACCCCCAGAACCGAGGAGGGAGAGAGCCGACAACCACCCCCAGAACCGAGGAGGGAGAGAGCCGACAACCACCCCCAGAACCGAGGAGGGAGAGGGCCGACAACCACCCCCGAAACCGAGGAGGGAGAGAGCCGACAACCACCCCCAGAACCGAGGAGGGAGAGAGCCGACAACCACCCCCAGAACCGAGGAGGGAGAGGGCCGACAACCACCCCCAGAACCGAGGAGGGAGAGGGCCGACAACCACCCCCAGAACAGAGGAGGGAGAGGGCCGACAACCACCCCCGAAACCGAGGAGGGAGAGGTCCGACAACCACCCCCAGAACCGAGGAGGGAGAACTCCGACAACCACCCCCAGAACAGAGGAGGGAGAGGGCCGACAACCACCCCCAGAACCGAGGAGGGAGAGGGCCGACAACCACCCCCAGAACCGAGGAGGGAGAGGGACGACAACCACCCCCGAAACCGAGGAGGGAAAGGGCCGACAACCACCCCCAGAACCAAGGAGGGAGAGAGCCGACAACCACTCCCGAAACCGAGGAGGGAGAGGGCCGACAACCACCCCCGAAACCGAGGAGGGAAAGGGCCGACAACCACCCCCAGAACCGAGGAGGGAGAGGGCCGACAACCACCCCCAGAACCGAGGAGGGAGAGGTCCGACAACCACCCCCAGAACCGAGGAGGGAGAACTCCGACAACCACCCCCAGAACCGAGGAGGGAGAGGGCCGACAACCACCCCCAGAACAGAGGAGGGAGAGGGCCAACAACCACCCCCAGAACAGAGGAGGGAGAGGGCCGACAACTACCCCCCGAAACCGAGGAGGGAGAGGGCCGACAACCACCCCCAGAACCGAGGAGGGAGAGAGCCGACAACCACCCCCAGAACCGAGGAGGGAGAGGGCCGACAACCACCCCCAGAACCGAGGAGGGAGAGGGCCGACAACCACCCCCAGAACCGAGGAGGGAGAGAGCCGACAACCACCCCCCGAACCGAGGAGGGAGAGGGCCGACAACCACCCCCAGAACCGAGGAGGGAGAGAGCCGACAACCACCCCCAGAACCGAGGAGGGAGAGAGCCGACAACCACCCCCAGAAGCGAGGAGGGAGAGGGCCGACAACCACCCCCAGAACCGAGGAGGGAGAGGGCCGACAACCACCCCCAGAACCGAGGAGGGAGAGAGCCGACAACCACCCCCAGAACCGAGGAGGGAGAGAGCCGACAACCACCCCCAGAACCGAGGAGGGAGAGGGCCGACAACCACCCCCGAAACCGAGGAGGGAGAGAGCCGACAACCACCCCCAGAACCGAGGAGGGAGAGAGCCGACAACCACCCCCAGAACCGAGGAGGGAGAGGGCCGACAACCACCCCCAGAACCGAGGAGGGAGAGGGCCGACAACCACCCCCAGAACAGAGGAGGGAGAGGGCCGACAACCACCCCCGAAACCGAGGAGGGAGAGGGCCGACAACAACCCCCAGAACCGAGGAGGGAGAGGGCCGACAACGCACCTTCAAGTCTGGAATGGTTCAGTAAGTGCAGAATCTCACAGTGAGCGTCCGACATCTTCATATCATGGAAACTCAACCGTCTCAGAGAAGTGTTACCGTCTGGAGATCAATGGGGAAAGTGAGTGACCGTCAGAACCCCCAATGCACCAGCAGAATAGTGAGTGCAGCTCTGGGGTATAATACAGGATGTAACTCAGGATCAGTAATGTATGTACACAGTGACTACACCAGCAGAATAGTGAGTGCAGCTCTGGAGTATAATACAGGAGGTAACTCAGGATCAGTAATGTAATGTATGTACACAGTGACTGCACCAGCAGAATAGTGAGTGCAGCTCTGGAGTATAATACAGGATGTAACTCAGGATCAGTAATGTATGTACACAGTGACTGCACCAGCAGAATAGTGAGTGCAGCTCTGGGGTATAATACAGGATGTATCTCAGGATCAGTAATGTAATGTATGTACACAGTGACTGCACCAGCAGAATAGTGAGTGCAGCTCTGGAGTATAATACAGGATGTATCTCAGGATCAGTAATGTAATGTATGTACACAGTGACTGCACCAGCAGAATAGTGAGTGCAGCTCTGCGGTATAATACAGGAGGTAACTCAGGATCAGTAATGTAATGTATGTAGACAGTGACTGCACCAGCAGAATAGTGAGTGCAGCTCTGTGGTATAATACAGGATATAACTCAGTATCAGTAATGTAATGTATGTACACAGTGACTGCACCAGCAGAATAGTGAGTGCAGCTCTGGGGTATAATACAGGAGGTAACTCAGGATCAGTAATGTAATGCATGTACACAGTGACTGCACCAGCAGAATAGTGAGTGCAGCTCTGGAGTATAATACAGGAGGTAACTCAGGATCAGTAATGTAATGTATGTACACAGTGACTGCATCAGCAGAATAGTGAGTGCAGCTCTGGAGTATAAAACATGATGTAACTCAGGATCAGTAATGTAATGTATGTACACAGTGACTGCATCAGAATAGTTAGCGCAGCTCTGGGGTATAATACAGGATGTAACTCAGGATCAGTAATGTATGTACACAGTGACTGCACCAGCAGAATAGTGAGTGCAGCTCTGGAGTATAATACAGGAGGTAACTCAGGATCAGTAATGTAATGTATGTACACAGTGACTGCACCAGCAGAATAGTGAGTGCAACTCTGGAGTATAAAACATGATGTAACTCAGGATCAGTAATGTAATGTATGTACACAGTGACTGCACCAGCAGAATAGTGAGTGCAGCTCTGGAGTATAATACAGGATGTAACTCAGGATCAGTAATGTATGTACACAGTGACTGCACCAGCAGAATAGTGAGTGCAGCTCTGGGGTATAATACAGGATGTAACTCAGGATCAGTAATGTAAAGTATGTACACAGTGACTGCACCAGCAGAATAGTGAGTGCAGCTCTGGGGTATAATACAGGATGTAACTCAGGATCAGTAATGTATGTACACAGTGACTGCACCAGCAGAATAGTGAGTTCAGCTCTGGAGTATAATACAGGAGGTAACTCAGGATCAGTAATGTAATGTATGTACACAGTGACTGCACCAGCAGAATAGTGAGTGCAGCTCTGGAGTATAATACAGGATGTAACTCAGGATCAGTAATGTAATGTATGTACACAGTGACTGCACCAGCAGAATAGTGAGTGCAGCTCTGGGATATAATACAGGATGTAACTCAGGATCAGTAATGTAATGTATGTACACAGTGACTGCACCAGCAGAATAGTGAGTGCAGCTCTGGGGTATAATACAGGATATAACTCAGTATCAGTAATGTAATGTATGTACACAGTGACTGCACCAGCAGAATAGTGAGTGCAGCTCTGGGGTATAATACAGGAGGTAACTCAGGATCAGTAATGTAATGTATGTACACAGTGACTGCACCAGCAGAATAGTGAGTGCAGCTCTGGAGTATAATACAGGATGTAACTCAGGATCAATAATGTAATGTATGTACACAGTGACTGCACCAGCAGAATAGTGAGTGCAGCTCTGGGGTATAATACAGGATCAGTAATGTAATGTGTGTACACAGTGACTGCACCAGCAGAATAGTGAGTGCAGCTCTGGGGTATAATACAGGACCAGTATTGTAATGTCTGCACACAGTGTACACATCCTGTAAGAGACAGGTCTCTGTGATCAGGGCGCATCGCAGGTAATGGGGCTCCCATAGGACATTAGTGTAGCCACCGTACAGCGCCCATGCAGAGGAGACGTACCTACCTGCAATCACCCGCAGGACACGCCTCAGATCGTCCTGGCCTGGAAACGTGGCGTTATCCAGAGAGAGCTCGAGCAGAGAGCGAGACGCCGTCAGCACGGACACGAGGCGCTCCACCTGTACGGGGTCCTGAGGGAAGCGAAGCTCCAGTGTCTGCAGCCGATTCTCTGCAGAGACCGTAAGAAGGCATGAGTGAGGCGACAGAATGGCGGCCTCCCCGACCCCAGCAGAGGATGTCACACCTGCACACGGCACCGTCACCTCCGCCGCTCGCACCCACTCACTGGGACTCTCCAGGTCGTAGCTCAGTGACAGCAGCTGAAGCTGTGGGAAGATCCTGAGGACGGCGTGCGCCAGCTCCAGCATGGGCACAAAGGTGGTGAAGTCACTGAGGGAGAAGACACGGAGGCAGCAGCTGGGGGCCCGGGACAGCGCAGACAGCGATTCCAGCACCAGCTGAATATTGGCCCCGAGATCTGAGCAAAATAGAGAGGGTAAGAACCTGCAAGCTATGACTCTGTGCTATCAGCCAGTGCTGAGAAAGGGGGCAGTGCCTAGAGCAGCCCGCGAGAGCCGGCGTGCCCCGAGAGCAGCCCGCGAGAGCCGGCGTGCCCCGAGAGCAGCCCGCGAGAGCCGGCGTGCGCCGAAAGCAGCCCGCGAGAGCCGGCGTGCGCCGAAAGCAGCCCGCGAGAGCCGGCGTGAGCCGAGAGCAGCCCGCGAGAGCCGGCGTGCGCCGAGAGCAGCCCGCGAGAGCCGGCGTGAGCCGAGAGCAGCCCGCGAGAGCCGAGAGCAGCCCGCGAGAGCCGAGAGCAGCCCGCGAGAGCCGAGAGCAGCCCGCGAGAGCCGAGAGCAGCCCGCGAGAGCCGCCCGCGAGAGCCGAGAGCAGCCCGCGAGAGCCGCCCTCGAGAGCCGAGAGCAGCCCGCGAGAGCCGGCGTGAGCCGAGAGCAGCCCGCGAGAGCCGCCCGCGAGAGCCGAGAGCAGCCCGCGAGAGCCGCCCGCGAGAGCCGAGAGCAGCCCGCGAGAGCCGCCCGCGAGAGCCGAGAGCAGCCCGCGAGAGCCGAGAGCAGCCCGCGAGAGCCGCCCGCGAGTGCCGAGAGCAGCCCGCGAGAGCCGCCCGCGAGAGCCGAGAGCAGCCCGCGAGAGCCGCCCGCGAGAGCCGAGAGCAGCCCGCGAGAGCCGCCCGCGAGAGCCGCCCGCGAGAGCCGAGAGCCGCCCGCGAGAGCCGCCCGCGAGAGCCGAGAGCAGCCCGCGAGAGCCGCCCGCGAGAGCCGAGAGCAGCCCGCGAGAGCCGCCCGCGAGAGCCGAGAGCAGCCCGCGAGAGCCGAGAGCAGCCCGCGAGAGCCGCCCGCGAGAGCCGAGAGCAGCCCGCGAGAGCCGCCCGCGAGAGCCGAGAGCAGCCCGCGAGAGCCGCCCTCGAGAGCCGAGAGCAGCCCGCGAGAG
>NW_027193892.1:0-45413 GCF_032444005.1 Ranitomeya imitator | reverse complement strand
AAAATGCATGGAGAAGTCATTTCGAATGACTGGTCCTCAGTGTTGTGAGAACGATGACTGGTTAAAATTTTTGGTGGTTTCTTGTTCAGTCCATAGGCCTACATCATGTGGCAAACCGGTGAGCATGTGGCTCTATTAGTATAGGAGATACCTGAAAACATATCACACTTTTCATCATAGTGCTTTTACCAATGCATAAAATGCATGGAGAAGTCATTTCGAATGACTGGTCCTCAGTGTTGTGAGAACGATGACTGGTTAAAATTTTTGGTGGTTTCTTGTTCAGTCCATAGGCCTACATCATGTGGCAAACCGGTGAGCATGTGGCTCTATTAGTATAGGAGATACCTGAAAACATATCACACTTTTCATCATAGTGCTTTTACCAATGCATAAAATGCATGGAGAAGTCATTTCGAATGACTGGTCCTCAGTGTTGTGAGAACGATGACTGGTTAAAATTTTTGGTGGTTTCTTGTTCAGTCCATAGGCCTACATCATGTGGCAAACCGGTGAGCATGTGGCTCTATTAGTATAGGAGATACCTGAAAACATATCACACTTTTCATCATAGTGCTTTTACCAATGCATAAAATGCATGGAGAAGTCATTTCGAATGACTGGTCCTCAGTGTTGTGAGAACGATGACTGGTTAAAATTTTTGGTGGTTTCTTGTTCAGTCCATAGGCCTACATCATGTGGCAAACCGGTGAGCATGTGGCTCTATTAGTATAGGAGATACCTGAAAACATATCACACTTTTCATCATAGTGCTTTTACCAATGCATAAAATGCATGGAGAAGTCATTTCGAATGACTGGTCCTCAGTGTTGTGAGAACGATGACTGGTTAAAATTTTTGGTGGTTTCTTGTTCAGTCCATAGGCCTACATCATGTGGCAAACCGGTGAGCATGTGGCTCTATTAGTATAGGAGATACCTGAAAACATATCACACTTTTCATCATAGTGCTTTTACCAATGCATAAAATGCATGGAGAAGTCATTTCGAATGACTGGTCCTCAGTGTTGTGAGAACGATGACTGGTTAAAATTTTTGGTGGTTTCTTGTTCAGTCCATAGGCCTACATCATGTGGCAAACCGGTGAGCATGTGGCTCTATTAGTATAGGAGATACCTGAAAACATATCACACTTTTCATCATAGTGCTTTTACCAATGCATAAAATGCATGGAGAAGTCATTTCGAATGACTGGTCCTCAGTGTTGTGAGAACGATGACTGGTTAAAATTTTTGGTGGTTTCTTGTTCAGTCCATAGGCCTACATCATGTGGCAAACCGGTGAGCATGTGGCTCTATTAGTATAGGAGATACCTGAAAACATATCACACTTTTCATCATAGTGCTTTTACCAATGCATAAAATGCATGGAGAAGTCATTTCGAATGACTGGTCCTCAGTGTTGTGAGAACGATGACTGGTTAAAATTTTTGGTGGTTTCTTGTTCAGTCCATAGGCCTACATCATGTGGCAAACCGGTGAGCATGTGGCTCTATTAGTATAGGAGATACCTGAAAACATATCACACTTTTCATCATAGTGCTTTTACCAATGCATAAAATGCATGGAGAAGTCATTTCGAATGACTGGTCCTCAGTGTTGTGAGAACGATGACTGGTTAAAATTTTTGGTGGTTTCTTGTTCAGTCCATAGGCCTACATCATGTGGCAAACCGGTGAGCATGTGGCTCTATTAGTATAGGAGATACCTGAAAACATATCACACTTTTCATCATAGTGCTTTTACCAATGCATAAAATGCATGGAGAAGTCATTTCGAATGACTGGTCCTCAGTGTTGTGAGAACGATGACTGGTTAAAATTTTTGGTGGTTTCTTGTTCAGTCCTAGGCCTACATCATGTGGCAAACCGTGTGAGCATGTGGCTCTATTAGTATAGGAGATACCTGAAAACATATCACACTTTTCATCATAGTGCTTTTACCAATGCATAAAATGCATGGAGAAGTCATTTCGAATGACTGGTCCTCAGTGTTGTGAGAACGATGACTGGTTAAAATTTTTGGTGGTTTCTTGTTCAGTCCATAGGCCTACATCATGTGGCAAACCGGTGAGCATGTGGCTCTATTAGTATAGGAGATACCTGAAAACATATCACACTTTTCATCATAGTGCTTTTACCAATGCATAAAATGCATGGAGAAGTCATTTCGAATGACTGGTCCTCAGTGTTGTGAGAACGATGACTGGTTAAAATTTTTGGTGGTTTCTTGTTCAGTCCATAGGCCTACATCATGTGGCAAACCGGTGAGCATGTGGCTCTATTAGTATAGGAGATACCTGAAAACATATCACACTTTTCATCATAGTGCTTTTACCAATGCATAAAATGCATGGAGAAGTCATTTCGAATGACTGGTCCTCAGTGTTGTGAGAACGATGACTGGTTAAAATTTTTGGTGGTTTCTTGTTCAGTCCATAGGCCTACATCATGTGGCAAACCGGTGAGCATGTGGCTCTATTAGTATAGGAGATACCTGAAAACATATCACACTTTTCATCATAGTGCTTTTACCAATGCATAAAATGCATGGAGAAGTCATTTCGAATGACTGGTCCTCAGTGTTGTGAGAACGATGACTGGTTAAAATTTTTGGTGGTTTCTTGTTCAGTCCATAGGCCTACATCATGTGGCAAACTGGTGAGCATGTGGCTCTATTAGTATAGGAGATACTGAAAACATATCACACTTTTCATCATAGTGCTTTTACCAATGCATAAAATGCATGGAGAAGTCATTTCGAATGACTGGTCCTCAGTGTTGTGAGAACGATGACTGGTTAAAATTTTTGGTGGTTTCTTGTTCAGTCCATAGCCTACATCATGTGTGCAAACGGTGAGCATGTGGCTCTATTAGTATAGGAGATACCTGAAAACATATCACACTTTTCATCATAGTGCTTTTACCAATGCATAAAATGCATGGAGAAGTCATTTCGAATGACTGGTCCTCAGTGTTGTGAGAACGATGACTGGTTAAAATTTTTGGTGGTTTCTTGTTCAGTCCATAGGCCTACATCATGTGGCAAACCGGTGAGCATGTGGCTCTTTAGTATAGGAGATACCTGAAAACATATCACACTTTTCATCATAGTGCTTTTACCAATGCAGAAAATGCATGGAGAAGTCATTTCGAATGACTGGTCCTCAGTGTTGTGAGAACGATGACTGGTTAAAATTTTTGGTGGTTTCTTGTTCAGTCCATAGGCCTACATCATGTGGCAAACCGGTGAGCATGTGGCTCTATTAGTATAGGAGATACCTGAAAACATATCACACTTTTCATCATAGTGCTTTTACCAATGCATAAAATGCATGGAGAAGTCATTTCGAATGACTGGTCCTCAGTGTTGTGAGAACGATGACTGGTTTAAATTTTTGGTGATTTCTTGTTCAGTCCATAGGCCTACATCATGTGGCAAACCGGTGAGCATGTGGCTCTATTAGTATAGGAGATACCTGAAAACATATCACACTTTTCATCATAGTGCTTTTACCAATGCATAAAATGCATGGAGAAGTCATTTCGAATGACTGGTCCTCAGTGTTGTGAGAACGATGACTGGCTAAAATTTTGGTGGTTTCTTGTTCAGTCCATAGGCCTACATCATGTGGCAAACCGGTTGAAGCATGTGGCTCTATTAGTATAGGAGATACCTGAAAACATATCACACTTTTCATCATAGTGCTTTTACCAATGCATAAAATGCATGGAGAAGTCAATTCGAATGACTGGTCCTCAGTGTTGTGAGAACGATGACTGGTTAAAATTTTTGGTGGTTTCTTGTTCAGTCCATGGGCCTACATCATGTGGCAAACCGGTGAGCATGTGACTCTATTAGTATAGGAGATACCTGAAAACATATCACACTTTTCATCATAGTGCTTTTACCAATGCATAAAATGCATGGAGAAGTCATTTCGAATGACTGGTCCTCAGTGTTGTGAGAACGATGACTGGTTAAAATTTTTGGTGGTTTCTTGTTCAGTCCATGGGCCTACATCATGTGGCAAACCGTGTGAGCATGTGGCTCTATTAGTATAGGAGATACCTGAAAACATATCACACTTTTCATCATAGTGCTTTTACCAATGCATAAAATGCATGGAGAAGTCATTTCGAATGACTGGTCCTCAGTGTTGTGAGAACGATGACTGGTTAAAATTTTTGGTGGTTTCTTGTTCAGTCCATAGGCCTACATCATGTGGCAAACCGGTGAGCATGTGGCTCTATTAGTATAGGAGATACCTGAAAACATATCACACTTTCATCATAGTGCTTTTACCAATGCATAAAATGCATGGAGAAGTCATTTCGAATGACTGGTCCTCAGTGTTGTGAGAACGATGACTGGCTAAAATTTTGGTGGTTTCTTGTTCAGTCCATAGGCCTACATCATGTGGCAAACCGGTGAGCATGTGGCTCTATTAGTATAGGAGATACCTGAAAAACATATCACACTTTTCATCATAGTGCTTTTACCAATGCATAAAATGCATGGAGAAGTCATTTCGAATGACTGGTCCTCAGTGTTGTGAGAACGATGACTGGTTAAAATTTTTGGTGGTTTCTTGTTCAGTCCATAGGCCTACATCATGTGGCAAACCGGTGAGCATGTGGCTCTATTAGTATAGGAGATACCTGAAAACATATCACACTTTTCATCATAGTGCTTTTACCAATGCAGAAAATGCATGGAGAAGTCATTCGAATGACTGGTCCTCAGTGTTGTGAGAACGATGACTGGTTAAAATTTTTGGTGGTTTCTTGTTCAGTCCATAGGCCTACATCATGTGGCAAACCGGTGAGCATGTGGCTCTATTAGTATAGGAGATACCTGAAAACATATCACACTTTTCATCATAGTGCTTTTACCAATGCATAAAATGCATGGAGAAGTCATTTCGAATGACTGGTCCTCAGTGTTGTGAGAACGATGACTGGTTAAAATTTTGGTGGTTTCTTGTTCAGTCCATGGCCTACATCATGTGGCAAACCGGTGAGCATGTGGCTCTATTAGTATAGGAGATACCTGAAAACATATCACACTTTTCATCATAGTGCTTTTACCAATGCATAAAATGCATGGAGAAGTCAATTCGAATGGACTGGTCCTCAGTGTTGTGAGAACGATGACTGGTTAAAATTTTTGGTGGTTTCTTGTTCAGTCCATGGGCCTACATCATGTGTCAAACCGGTGAGCATGTGGCTCTATTAGTATAGGAGATACCTGAAAACATATCACACTTTTCATCATAGTGCTTTTACCAATGCATAAAATGCATGGAGAAGTCATTTCGAATGACTGGTCCTCAGTGTTGTGAGAACGATGACTGGTTAAAATTTTTGGTGGTTTCTTGTTCAGTCCATAGGCCTACATCATGTGGCAAACTGGTGAGCATGTGGCTCTATTAGTATAGGAGATACTTGAAAACATATCACACTTTTCATCATAGTGCTTTTACCAATGCATAAAATGCATGGAGAAGTCATTTCGAATGACTGGTCCTCAGTGTTGTGAGAACGATGACTGGTTAAAATTTTTGGTGGTTTCTTGTTCAGTCCATAGGCCTACATCATGTGGCAAACCGGTGAGCATGTGGCTCTATTAGTATAGGAGATACCTGAAAACATATCACACTTTTCATCATAGTGCTTTACCAATGCATAAAATGCATGGAGAAGTCATTTCGAATGACTGGTCCTCAGTGTTGTGAGAACGATGACTGGTTAAAATTTTTGGTGGTTTCTTGTTCAGTCCATAGGCCTACATCATGTGGCAAACCGGTGAGCATGTGGCTCTATTAGTATAGGAGATACCTGAAAACATATCACACCTTTTTCATCATAGTGCTTTTACCAATGCAGAAAATGCATGGAGAAGTCATTTCGAATGACTGGTCCCTCAGTGTTGTGAGAACGATGACTGGTTAAAATTTTGGTGGTTTCTTGTTCAGTCCATAGGCCTACATCATGTGGCAAACCGGTGAGCATGTGGCTCTATTAGTATAGGAGATACCTGAAAACATATCACACTTTTCATCATAGTGCTTTTACCAATGCATAAAATGCATGGAGAAGTCATTTCGAATGACTGGTCCTCAGTGTTGTGAGAACGATGACTGGTTAAAATTTTGGTGGTTTCTTGTTCAGTCCATAGGCCTACATCATGTGGCAAACCGGTGAGCATGTGGCTCTATTAGTATAGGAGATACCTGAAAACATATCACACTTTTCATCATAGTGCTTTTACCAATGCATAAAATGCATGGAGAAGTCATTTCGAATGACTGGTCCTCAGTGTTGTGAGAACGATGACTGGCTAAAATTTTGGTGGTTTCTTGTTCAGTCCATAGGCCTACATCATGTGGCAAACCGGTGAGCATGTGGCTCTATTAGTATAGGAGATACCTGAAAACATATCACACTTTTCATCATAGTGCTTTTACCAATGCATAAAATGCATGGAGAAGTCAATTCGAATGACTGGTCCTCAGTGTTGTGAGAACGATGACTGGTTAAAATTTTTGGTGGTTTCTTGTTCAGTCCATGGGCCTACATCATGTGGCAAACCGGTGAGCATGTGACTCTATTAGTATAGGAGATACCTGAAAACATATCACACTTTTCATCATAGTGCTTTTTACCAATGCATAAAATGCATGGAGAAGTCATTTCGAATGACTGGTCCTCAGTGTTGTGAGAACGATGACTGGTTAAAATTTTTGGTGGTTTCTTGTTCAGTCCATGGGCCTACATCATGTGGCAAACCGGTGAGCATGTGGCTCTATTAGTATAGGAGATACCTGAAAACATATCACACTTTTCATCATAGTGCTTTTACCAATGCATAAAATGCATGGAGAAGTCATTTCGAATGACTGGTCCTCAGTGTTGTGAGAACGATGACTGGTTAAAATTTTTGGTGGTTTCTTGTTCAGTCCATAGGCCTACATCATGTGGCAAACCGGTGAGCATGTGGCTCTATTAGTATAGGAGATAACTGAAAACATATCACACTTTTCATCATAGTGCTTTTACCAATGCATAAAATGCATGGAGAAGTCATTTCGAATGACTGGTCCTCAGTGTTGTGAGAACGATGACTGGTTAAAATTTTGGTGGCTTCTTGTTCAGTCCATATGCCTACATCATGTGGCAAACCGGTGAGCATGTGGCTCTATTAGTATAGGAGATACCTGAAAACATATCACACTTTTCATCATAGTGCTTTTACCAATGCATAAAATGCATGGAGAAGTCATTTCGAATGACTGGTCCTCAGTGTTGTGAGAACGATGACTGGTTAAAATTTTGGTGGTTTCTTGTTCAGTCCATAGGCCCTACATCATGTGGCAAACCGGTGAGCATGTGGCTCTATTAGTATAGGAGATACCTGAAAACATATCACACTTTTCATCATAGTGCTTTTACCAATGCATAAATGCATGGAGAAGTCAATTCGAATGACTGGTCCTCAGTGTTGTGAGAACGATGACTGGTTAAAATTTTTGGTGGTTTCTTGTTCAGTCCATGGGCCTACATCATGTGGCAAACCGGTGAGCATGTGACTCTATTAGTATAGGAGATACCTGAAAACATATCACACTTTTCATCATAGTGCTTTTACCAATGCATAAAATGCATGGAGAAGTCATTTCGAATGACTGGTCCTCAGTGTTGTGAGAACGATGACTGGTTAAATTTTTGGTGGTTTCTTGTTCAGTCCATGGGCCTACATCATGTGGCAAACCGGTGAGCATGTGGCTCTATTAGTATAGGAGATAAATGAAAACATATCACACTTTTCATCATAGTGCTTTTACCAATGCATAAAATGCATGGAGAAGTCATTTCGAATGACTGGTCCTCAGTGTTGTGAGAACGATGACTGGTTAAAATTTTTGGTGGTTTCTTGTTCAGTCCATAGGCCTACATCATGTGGCAAACCGGTGAGCATGTGGCTCTATTAGTATAGGAGATACCTGAAAACATATCACACTTTTCATCATAGTGCTTTTACCAATGCATAAAATGAATGGAGAAGTCATTTCGAATGACTGGTCCTCAGTGTTGTGAGAACGATGACTGGTTAAAATTTTTGGTGGTTTCTTGTTCAGTCCATAGGCCTACATCATGTGGCAAACCGGTGAGCATGTGGCTCTATTAGTATAGGAGATACCTGAAAACATATCACACTTTTCATCATAGTGCTTTTACCAATGCAGAAAATGCATGGAGAAGTCATTTCGAATGACTGGTCTCAGTGTTGTGAGAACGATGACTGGTTAAAATTTTTGGTGGTTTCTTGTTCAGTCCATAGGCCTACATCATGTGGCAAACCGGTGAGCATGTGGCTCTATTAGTATAGGAGATACCTGAAAGCATATCACACTTTTCATCATAGTGCTTTTACCAATGCATAAAATGCATGGAGAAGTCATTTCGAATGACTGGTCCTCAGTGTTGTGAGAACGATGACTGGTTAAAATTTTTGGTGGGTTTCTTGTTCAGTCCATAGGCCTACATCATGTGGCAAACCGGTGAGCATGTGGCTCTATTAGTATAGGAGATACCTGAAAACATATCACACTTTTCATCATAGTGCTTTTACCAATGCATAAAATGCATGGAGAAGTCATTTCGAATGACTGGTCCTCAGTGTTGTGAGAACGATGACTGGTTAAAATTTTTGGTGGTTTCTTGTTCAGTCCATAGGCCTACATCATGTGGCAAACCGGTGAGCATGTGGCTCTATTAGTATAGGAGATACCTGAAAACATATCACACTTTTCATCATAGTGCTTTTACCAATGCATAAATTGCATGGAGAAGTCATTTCGAATGACTGGTCCTCAGTGTTGTGAGAACGATGACTGGTTAAAATTTTTGGTGGTTTCTTGTTCAGTCCATGGGCCTACATCATGTGGCAAACCGGTGAGCATGTGGCTCTATTAGTATAGGAGATACCTGAAAACATATCACACTTTTCATCATAGTGCTTTTACCAATGCATAAAATGCATGGAGAAGTCATTTCGAATGACTGGTCCTCAGTGTTGTGAGAACGATGACTGGTTAAAATTTTTGGTGGTTTCTTGTTCAGTCCATAGGCCTACATCATGTGGCAAACGGTGAGCATGTGGCTCTATTAGTATAGGAGATACCTGAAAACATATCACACTTTTCATCATAGTGCTTTTACCAATGCATAAAATGCATGGAGAAGTCATTTCGAATGACTGGTCCTCAGTGTTGTGAGAACGATGACTGGTTAAAATTTTTGGTGGTTTCTTGTTCAGTCCATAGGCCTACATCATGTGGCAAACTGGTGAGCATGTGGCTCTATTAGTATAGGAGATACTTGAAAACATATCACACTTTTCATCATAGTGCTTTTACCAATGCATAAAATGCATGGAGAAGTCATTTCGAATGACTGGTCCTCAGTGTTGTGAGAACGATGACTGGTTAAAATTTTTGGTGGTTTCTTGTTCAGTCCATATGCCTACATCATGTGGCAAACCGGTGAGCATGTGGCTCTATTAGTATAGGAGATACCTGAAAACATATCACACTTTTCATCATAGTGCTTTTACCAATGCATAAAATGCATGGAGAAGTCATTTCGAATGACTGGTCCTCAGTGTTGTGAGAACGATGACTGGTTAAAATTTTGGGTGGTTTCTTGTTCAGTCCATAGGCCTACATCATGTGGCAAACCGGTGAGCATGTGGCTCTATTAGTATAGGAGATACCTGAAAACATATCACACTTTTCATCATAGTGCTTTTACAATGCAGAAAATGCATGGAGAAGTCATTTCGAATGACTGGTCCTCAGTGTTGTGAGAACGATGACTGGTTAAAATTTTTGGTGGTTTCTTGTTCAGTCCATAGGCCTACATCATGTGGCAAACCGGTGAGCATGTGGCTCTATTAGTATAGGAGATACCTGAAAACATATCACGACTTTTCATCATAGTGCTTTTACCAATGCATAAAATGCATGGAGAAGTCATTTCGAATGACTGGTCCTCAGTGTTGTGAGAACGATGACTGGTTAAAATTTTTGGTGATTTCTTGTTCAGTCCATAGGCCTAGCATCATGTGGCAAACCGGTGAGCATGTGGCTCTATTAGTATAGGAGATACCTGAAAACATATCACACTTTTCATCATAGTGCTTTTACCAATGCATAAAATGCATGGAGAAGTCATTTCGAATGACTGGTCCTCAGTGTTGTGAGAACGATGACTGGCTAAAATTTTGGTGGTTTCTTGTTCAGTCCATAGGCCTACATCATGTGGCAAACCGGTGAGCATGTGGCTCTATTAGTATAGGAGATACCTGAAAACATATCACACTTTTCATCATAGTGCTTTTACCAATGCATAAAATGCATGGAGAAGTCAATTCGAATGACTGGTCCTCAGTGTTGTGAGAACGATGACTGGTTAAAATTTTTGGTGGTTTCTTGTTCAGTCCATAGGCCTACATCATGTGGCAAACCGGTGAGCATGTGACTCTATTAGTATAGGAGATACCTGAAAACATATCACACTTTTCATCATAGTGCTTTTACCAATGCATAAATGCATGGAGAAGTCATTTTCGAATGACTGGTCCTCAGTGTTGTGAGAACGATGACTGGTTAAAATTTTTGGTGGTTTCTTGTTCAGTCCATAGGCCTACATCATGTGGCAAACCGGTGAGCATGTGGCTCTATTAGTATAGGAGATACCTGAAAACATATCACACTTTTCATCATAGTGCTTTTACCAATGCATAAAATGCATGGAGAAGTCATTCGAATGACTGGTCCTCAGTGTTGTGAGAACGATGACTGGTTAAAATTTTTGGTGTGTTTCTTGTTCTGTAGCCATAGGCCTACATCATGTGGGCAAACCGGTGAGCATGTGGCTCTATTAGTATAGGAGATACCTGAAAACATATCACACTTTTCATCATAGTGCTTTTACCATGCATAAAATGCATGGAGAAGTCATTTCGAATGACTGGTCCTCAGTGTTGTGAGAACGATGACTGGCAAAATTTTGGTGGTTTCTTGTTCAGTCCATAGGCCTACATCATGTGGCAAACCGGTGAGCATGTGGCTCTATTAGTATAGGAGATACCTGAAAACATATCACACTTTTCATCATAGTGCTTTTACCAATGCATAAAATGCATGGAGAAGTCATTTCGAATGACTGGTCTCAGTGTTGTGAGAACGATGACTGGTTAAAATTTTTGGTGGTTTCTTGTTCAGTCCATAGGCCTACATCATGTGGCAAACCGGTGAGCATGTGGCTCTATTAGTATAGGAGATACCTGAAAACATATCACACTTTTCATCATAGTGCTTTTACCAATGCAGAAAATGCATGGAGAAGTCATTTCGAATGACTGGTCCTCAGTGTTGTGAGAACGATGACTGGTTAAAATTTTTGGTGGTTTCTTGTTCAGTCCATAGGCCTACATCATGTGGCAAACCGGTGAGCATGTGGCTCTATTAGTATAGGAGATACCTGAAAACATATCACACTTTTCATCATAGTGCTTTTACCAATGCATAAAATGCATGGAGAAGTCATTTCGAATGACTGGTCCTCAGTGTTGTGAGAACGATGACTGGTTAAAATTTTTGGTGGTTTCTTGTTCAGTCCATAGGCCTACATCATGTGGCAAACCGGTGAGCATGTGGCTCTATTAGTATAGGAGATACCTGAAAACATATCACACTTTTCATCATAGTGCTTTTACCAATGCATAAAATGCATGGAGAAGTCAATTCGAATGACTGGTCCTCAGTGTTGTGAGAACGATGACTGGTTAAAATTTTTGGTGGTTTCTTGTTCAGTCCATGGCCTACATCATGTGGCAAACCGGTGAGCATGTGGCTCTATTAGTATAGGAGATACCTGAAAACATATCACACTTTTCATCATAGTGCTTTTACCAATGCATAAAATGCATGGAGAAGTCATTTCGAATGACTGGTCCTCAGTGTTGTGAGAACGATGACTGGTTAAAATTTTGGTGGTTTCTTGTTCAGTCCATGGGCCTACATCATGTGGTAAACCGGTGAGCATGTGGCTCTATTATTATAGGAGATAACTTAAAACATATCACACTTTTCATCATAGTGCTTTTACCAATGCATAAAATGCATGGAGAAGTCATTTCGAATGACTGGTCCTCAGTGTTGTGAGAACGATGACTGGTTAAAATTTTTGGTGGTTTCTTGTTCAGTCCATAGGCCTACATCATGTGGCAAACCGGTGAGCATGTGGCTCTAGTAGTATAGGAGATACCTGAAAACATATCACACTTTTCATCATAGTGCTTTACCAATGCATAAAATGCATGGAGAAGTCATTTCGAATGACTGGTCCTCAGTGTTGTGAGAACGATGACTGGTTAAAATTTTTGGTGGTTTCGTGTTCAGTCCATAGGCCTACATCATGTGGCAAACCGGTGAGCATGTGGTTCTATAGTATAGGAGATACCTGAAAACATATCACACTTTTCATCATAGTGCTTTTACCAATGCATAAAATGCATGGAGAAGTCATTTCGAATGACTGGTCCTCAGTACTGTGAGAACGATGACTGGTTAAAATTTTTGGTGGTTTCTTGTTCAGTCCATAGGCCTACATCATGTGGCAAACCGGTGAGCATGTGGCTCTATTAGTATAGGAGATACCTGAAAACATATCACACTTTCATCATAGTGCTTTTACCAATGCATAAAATGCATGTGAGAAGTCATTTCGAATGACTGGTCCTCAGGTGTTGTGAGAACGATGACTGGTTAAAATTTTTGGTGGTTTCTTGTTCAGTCCATAGGCCTACATCATGTGGCAAACCGGAGAGCATGTGGCTCTATTAGTATAGGAGATACCTGAAAACATATCACACTTTTCATCATAGTGCTTTTTACCAAATGCATAAATGCATGGAGAAGTCATTTCGAATGACTGGGTCCTCAGTGTTGTGAGAACGATGACTGGTTAAAATTTTTGGTGGTTTCTTGTTCAGTCCATAGGCCTACATCATGTGGCAAAACCGGTGAGCATGTGGCTCTATTAGTATAGGAGATACCTGAAAACATCACACTTTTCATCATAGTGCTTTTACCAATGCATAAAATGCATGGAGAAGTCATTTCGAATGACTGGTCCTCAGGTTGTGAGACGTGACTGGTTAAAATTTTTGGTGGTTTCTTGTTCCGTCCATTGGCCTACATCATGTGCAAACCGGTGAGCATGTGGCTCTATTAGTATAGGAGATACCTGAAAACATATCACACACTTTCATCATAGTGCTTTTTACCAATTGCATAAAATGCATGGAGAAGTCATTTCGAATGACTGGTCCTCAGTGTTGTGAGAACGATGACTGGTTAAAATTTTTGAGGTTTCTTGTTCAGTCCATAGGCCTACATCATGTGGCAAACCGGTGAGCATGTGGCTCTATTAGTATAGGAGATACCTGAAAAATCACACTTTTCATCATAGTGCTTTTACCAATGCATAATATCATGGAGAAGTCATTTCGAATGACTGGTCCTCAGTGTTGTGAGAACGATGACTGGTTAAAATTTTTGGTGGTTTCTGTTCAGTCCTAGGCCTACATCATGTGGCAAACCGGGTGAGCATGTGGCTCTATTAGATAGGAGATACCTGAAAACATCACACTTTCATCATAGTGCTTTTACCAATGCATAAAATGCATGGAGAAGTCATTTCGAATGACTGGTCCTCAGGTTGTGAGAACGATGACTGGTTAAAATTTTGGTGGTTTCTTGTTCAGTCCATAGGCCTACATCATGTGGCAAACCGGTGAGCATGTGGCTCTATTAGTATAGGAGATACCTGAAAACATATCACACTTTTCATCATAGTGCTTTTACCAATGCATAAAATGCATGGAGAAGTCAATTCGAATGACTGGTCCTCAGTGTTGTGAGAACGATGACTGGTTAAAATTTTTGGCTGGTTTCTTGTTCAGTTCCATGGGCCTACATCATGTGGCAAACCGGTGAGCATGTGGCTCTATTAGTATAGGAGATACCTGAAAACATATCACACTTTTCATCATAGTGCTTTTACCAATGCATAAAATGCATGGAGAAGTCATTTCGAATGACTGGTCCTCAGTGTTGTGAGAACGATGACTGGTTAAAATTTTTGGGTGGTTTCTTGTTCAGTCCATGGGCCTACATCATGTGGTAAACCGGTGAGCATGTGGCTCTATTATTATAGGAGATAACCTTAAAACATATCACACTTTTCATCATAGTGCTTTTACCAATGCATAAAATGCATGGAGAAGTCATTTCGAATGACTGGTCCTCAGTGTTGTGAGACGATGACTGGTTAAAATTTTTGGTGGTTTCTTGTTCAGTCCATAGGCCTACATCATGTGGCAAACCGGTGAGCATGTGGCTCTATTAGTATAGGAGATACCTGAAAACATATCACACTTTTCATCATAGTGCTTTTACCAATGCATAAAATGCATGGAGAAGTCATTCGAATGACTGGTCCTCAGTGTTGTGAGAACGATGACTGGTTAAAATTTTGGTGGTTTCGTGTTCAGTCCATAGGCCTACATCATGTGGCAAACCGGTGAGCATGTGGTTCTATTAGTATAGGAGATACCTGAAAACATATCACACTTTTCATCATAGTGCTTTTACCAATGCATAAAATGCATGGAGAAGTCATTTCGAATGACTGGTCCTCAGTACTGTGAGAACGATGACTGGTTAAAATTTTTGGTGGTTTCTTGTTCAGTCCATAGGCCTACATCATGTGGCAAACCGGTGAGCATGTGGCTCTATTAGTATAGGAGATACCTGAAAACATATCACACTTTTCATCATAGTGCTTTTACCACCAATGCATAAAATGCATGGAGAAGTCATTTCGAATGACTGGTCCTCAGTGTTGTGAGAACGATGACTGGTTAAAATTTTTGGTGGTTTCTTGTTCAGTCCATAGGCCTACATCATGTGGCAAACCGGTGAGCATGTGGCTCTATTAGTATAGGAGATACCTGAAAACATATCACACTTTTCATCATAGTGCTTTTACCAATGCATAAAATGCATGGAGAAGTCATTTCGAATGACTGGTCCTCAGTGTTGTGAGAACGATGACTGGTTAAAATTTTTGGTGGTTTCTTGTTCAGTCCATAGGCCTACATCATGTGGCAAACCGGTGAGCATGTGGCTCTATTAGTATAGGAGATACCTGAAAACATATCACACTTTTCATCATAGTGCTTTTACCAATGCATAAAATGCATGGAGAAGTCATTTCGAATGACTGGTCCTCAGTGTTGTGAGAACGATGACTGGTTAAAATTTTTGGTGGTTTCTTGTTCAGTCCATAGGCCTACATCATGTGGCAAACCGGTGAGCATGTGGCTCTATTAGTATAGGAGATACCTGAAAACATATCACACTTTTCATCATAGTGCTTTTACCAATGCATAAAATGCATGGAGAAGTCATTTCGAATGACTGGTCCTCAGTGTTGTGAGAACGATGACTGGTTAAAATTTTTGGTGGTTTCTTGTTCAGTCCATAGGCCTACATCATGTGGCAAACCGGTGAGCATGTGGCTCTATTAGTATAGGAGATACCTGAAAACATATCACACTTTTCATCATAGTGCTTTTACCAATGCATAAAATGCATGGAGAAGTCATTTCGAATGACTGGTCCTCAGTGTTGTGAGAACGATGACTGGTTAAAATTTTTGGTGGTTTCTTGTTCAGTCCATAGGCCTACATCATGTGGCAAACCGGTGAGCATGTGGCTCTATTAGTATAGGAGATACCTGAAAACATATCACACTTTTCATCATAGTGCTTTTACCAATGCATAAAATGCATGGAGAAGTCATTTCGAATGACTGGTCCTCAGTGTTGTGAGAACGATGACTGGTTAAAATTTTTGGTGGTTTCTTGTTCAGTCCATAGGCCTACATCATGTGGCAAACCGGTGAGCATGTGGCTCTATTAGTATAGGAGATACCTGAAAACATATCACACTTTTCATCATAGTGCTTTTACCAATGCATAAAATGCATGGAGAAGTCATTTCGAATGACTGGTCCTCAGTGTTGTGAGAACGATGACTGGTTAAAATTTTTGGTGGTTTCTTGTTCAGTCCATAGGCCTACATCATGTGGCAAACCGGTGAGCATGTGGCTCTATTAGTATAGGAGATACCTGAAAACATATCACACTTTTCATCATAGTGCTTTTACCAATGCATAAAATGCATGGAGAAGTCATTTCGAATGACTGGTCCTCAGTGTTGTGAGAACGATGACTGGTTAAAATTTTTGGTGGTTTCTTGTTCAGTCCATAGGCCTACATCATGTGGCAAACCGGTGAGCATGTGGCTCTATTAGTATAGGAGATACCTGAAAACATATCACACTTTTCATCATAGTGCTTTTACCAATGCATAAAATGCATGGAGAAGTCATTTCGAATGACTGGTCCTCAGTGTTGTGAGAACGATGACTGGTTAAAATTTTTGGTGGTTTCTTGTTCAGTCCATAGGCCTACATCATGTGGCAAACCGGTGAGCATGTGGCTCTATTAGTATAGGAGATACCTGAAAACATATCACACTTTTCATCATAGTGCTTTTACCAATGCATAAAATGCATGGAGAAGTCATTTCGAATGACTGGTCCTCAGTGTTGTGAGAACGATGACTGGTTAAAATTTTTGGTGGTTTCTTGTTCAGTCCATAGGCCTACATCATGTGGCAAACCGGTGAGCATGTGGCTCTATTAGTATAGGAGATACCTGAAAACATATCACACTTTTCATCATAGTGCTTTTACCAATGCATAAAATGCATGGAGAAGTCATTTCGAATGACTGGTCCTCAGTGTTGTGAGAACGATGACTGGTT
This sequence comes from Ranitomeya imitator, assembly GCF_032444005.1. Lineage (NCBI taxonomy): Eukaryota > Metazoa > Chordata > Amphibia > Anura > Dendrobatidae > Ranitomeya > Ranitomeya imitator. Next base: position 28,428 of record NW_027193892.1, on the reverse strand, counting down.
AAAATTTTTGGTGGTTTCTTGTTCAGTCCATAGGCCTACATCATGTGGCAAACCGGTGAGCATGTGGCTCTATTAGTATAGGAGATACCTGAAAACATATCACACTTTTCATCATAGTGCTTTTACCAATGCATAAAATGCATGGAGAAGTCATTTCGAATGACTGGTCCTCAGTGTTGTGAGAACGATGACTGGTTAAAATTTTTGGTGGTTTCTTGTTCAGTCCATAGGCCTACATCATGTGGCAAACCGGTGAGCATGTGGCTCTATTAGTATAGGAGATACCTGAAAACATATCACACTTTTCATCATAGTGCTTTTACCAATGCATAAAATGCATGGAGAAGTCATTTCGAATGACTGGTCCTCAGTGTTGTGAGAACGATGACTGGTTAAAATTTTTGGTGGTTTCTTGTTCAGTCCATAGGCCTACATCATGTGGCAAACCGGTGAGCATGTGGCTCTATTAGTATAGGAGATACCTGAAAACATATCACACTTTTCATCATAGTGCTTTTACCAATGCATAAAATGCATGGAGAAGTCATTTCGAATGACTGGTCCTCAGTGTTGTGAGAACGATGACTGGTTAAAATTTTTGGTGGTTTCTTGTTCAGTCCATAGGCCTACATCATGTGGCAAACCGGTGAGCATGTGGCTCTATTAGTATAGGAGATACCTGAAAACATATCACACTTTTCATCATAGTGCTTTTACCAATGCATAAAATGCATGGAGAAGTCATTTCGAATGACTGGTCCTCAGTGTTGTGAGAACGATGACTGGTTAAAATTTTTGGTGGTTTCTTGTTCAGTCCATAGGCCTACATCATGTGGCAAACCGGTGAGCATGTGGCTCTATTAGTATAGGAGATACCTGAAAACATATCACACTTTTCATCATAGTGCTTTTACCAATGCATAAAATGCATGGAGAAGTCATTTCGAATGACTGGTCCTCAGTGTTGTGAGAACGATGACTGGTTAAAATTTTTGGTGGTTTCTTGTTCAGTCCATAGGCCTACATCATGTGGCAAACCGGTGAGCATGTGGCTCTATTAGTATAGGAGATACCTGAAAACATATCACACTTTTCATCATAGTGCTTTTACCAATGCATAAAATGCATGGAGAAGTCATTTCGAATGACTGGTCCTCAGTGTTGTGAGAACGATGACTGGTTAAAATTTTTGGTGGTTTCTTGTTCAGTCCATAGGCCTACATCATGTGGCAAACCGGTGAGCATGTGGCTCTATTAGTATAGGAGATACCTGAAAACATATCACACTTTTCATCATAGTGCTTTTACCAATGCATAAAATGCATGGAGAAGTCATTTCGAATGACTGGTCCTCAGTGTTGTGAGAACGATGACTGGTTAAAATTTTTGGTGGTTTCTTGTTCAGTCCATAGGCCTACATCATGTGGCAAACCGGTGAGCATGTGGCTCTATTAGTATAGGAGATACCTGAAAACATATCACACTTTTCATCATAGTGCTTTTACCAATGCATAAAATGCATGGAGAAGTCATTTCGAATGACTGGTCCTCAGTGTTGTGAGAACGATGACTGGTTAAAATTTTTGGTGGTTTCTTGTTCAGTCCATAGGCCTACATCATGTGGCAAACCGGTGAGCATGTGGCTCTATTAGTATAGGAGATACCTGAAAACATATCACACTTTTCATCATAGTGCTTTTACCAATGCATAAAATGCATGGAGAAGTCATTTCGAATGACTGGTCCTCAGTGTTGTGAGAACGATGACTGGTTAAAATTTTTGGTGGTTTCTTGTTCAGTCCATAGGCCTACATCATGTGGCAAACCGGTGAGCATGTGGCTCTATTAGTATAGGAGATACCTGAAAACATATCACACTTTTCATCATAGTGCTTTTACCAATGCATAAAATGCATGGAGAAGTCATTTCGAATGACTGGTCCTCAGTGTTGTGAGAACGATGACTGGTTAAAATTTTTGGTGGTTTCTTGTTCAGTCCATAGGCCTACATCATGTGGCAAACCGGTGAGCATGTGGCTCTATTAGTATAGGAGATACCTGAAAACATATCACACTTTTCATCATAGTGCTTTTACCAATGCATAAAATGCATGGAGAAGTCATTTCGAATGACTGGTCCTCAGTGTTGTGAGAACGATGACTGGTTAAAATTTTTGGTGGTTTCTTGTTCAGTCCATAGGCCTACATCATGTGGCAAACCGGTGAGCATGTGGCTCTATTAGTATAGGAGATACCTGAAAACATATCACACTTTTCATCATAGTGCTTTTACCAATGCATAAAATGCATGGAGAAGTCATTTCGAATGACTGGTCCTCAGTGTTGTGAGAACGATGACTGGTTAAAATTTTTGGTGGTTTCTTGTTCAGTCCATAGGCCTACATCATGTGGCAAACCGGTGAGCATGTGGCTCTATTAGTATAGGAGATACCTGAAAACATATCACACTTTTCATCATAGTGCTTTTACCAATGCATAAAATGCATGGAGAAGTCATTTCGAATGACTGGTCCTCAGTGTTGTGAGAACGATGACTGGTTAAAATTTTTGGTGGTTTCTTGTTCAGTCCATAGGCCTACATCATGTGGCAAACCGGTGAGCATGTGGCTCTATTAGTATAGGAGATACCTGAAAACATATCACACTTTTCATCATAGTGCTTTTACCAATGCATAAAATGCATGGAGAAGTCATTTCGAATGACTGGTCCTCAGTGTTGTGAGAACGATGACTGGTTAAAATTTTTGGTGGTTTCTTGTTCAGTCCATAGGCCTACATCATGTGGCAAACCGGTGAGCATGTGGCTCTATTAGTATAGGAGATACCTGAAAACATATCACACTTTTCATCATAGTGCTTTTACCAATGCATAAAATGCATGGAGAAGTCATTTCGAATGACTGGTCCTCAGTGTTGTGAGAACGATGACTGGTTAAAATTTTTGGTGGTTTCTTGTTCAGTCCATAGGCCTACATCATGTGGCAAACCGGTGAGCATGTGGCTCTATTAGTATAGGAGATACCTGAAAACATATCACACTTTTCATCATAGTGCTTTTACCAATGCATAAAATGCATGGAGAAGTCATTTCGAATGACTGGTCCTCAGTGTTGTGAGAACGATGACTGGTTAAAATTTTTGGTGGTTTCTTGTTCAGTCCATAGGCCTACATCATGTGGCAAACCGGTGAGCATGTGGCTCTATTAGTATAGGAGATACCTGAAAACATATCACACTTTTCATCATAGTGCTTTTACCAATGCATAAAATGCATGGAGAAGTCATTTCGAATGACTGGTCCTCAGTGTTGTGAGAACGATGACTGGTTAAAATTTTTGGTGGTTTCTTGTTCAGTCCATAGGCCTACATCATGTGGCAAACCGGTGAGCATGTGGCTCTATTAGTATAGGAGATACCTGAAAACATATCACACTTTTCATCATAGTGCTTTTACCAATGCATAAAATGCATGGAGAAGTCATTTCGAATGACTGGTCCTCAGTGTTGTGAGAACGATGACTGGTTAAAATTTTTGGTGGTTTCTTGTTCAGTCCATAGGCCTACATCATGTGGCAAACCGGTGAGCATGTGGCTCTATTAGTATAGGAGATACCTGAAAACATATCACACTTTTCATCATAGTGCTTTTACCAATGCATAAAATGCATGGAGAAGTCATTTCGAATGACTGGTCCTCAGTGTTGTGAGAACGATGACTGGTTAAAATTTTTGGTGGTTTCTTGTTCAGTCCATAGGCCTACATCATGTGGCAAACCGGTGAGCATGTGGCTCTATTAGTATAGGAGATACCTGAAAACATATCACACTTTTCATCATAGTGCTTTTACCAATGCATAAAATGCATGGAGAAGTCATTTCGAATGACTGGTCCTCAGTGTTGTGAGAACGATGACTGGTTAAAATTTTTGGTGGTTTCTTGTTCAGTCCATAGGCCTACATCATGTGGCAAACCGGTGAGCATGTGGCTCTATTAGTATAGGAGATACCTGAAAACATATCACACTTTTCATCATAGTGCTTTTACCAATGCATAAAATGCATGGAGAAGTCATTTCGAATGACTGGTCCTCAGTGTTGTGAGAACGATGACTGGTTAAAATTTTTGGTGGTTTCTTGTTCAGTCCATAGGCCTACATCATGTGGCAAACCGGTGAGCATGTGGCTCTATTAGTATAGGAGATACCTGAAAACATATCACACTTTTCATCATAGTGCTTTTACCAATGCATAAAATGCATGGAGAAGTCATTTCGAATGACTGGTCCTCAGTGTTGTGAGAACGATGACTGGTTAAAATTTTTGGTGGTTTCTTGTTCAGTCCATAGGCCTACATCATGTGGCAAACCGGTGAGCATGTGGCTCTATTAGTATAGGAGATACCTGAAAACATATCACACTTTTCATCATAGTGCTTTTACCAATGCATAAAATGCATGGAGAAGTCATTTCGAATGACTGGTCCTCAGTGTTGTGAGAACGATGACTGGTTAAAATTTTTGGTGGTTTCTTGTTCAGTCCATAGGCCTACATCATGTGGCAAACCGGTGAGCATGTGGCTCTATTAGTATAGGAGATACCTGAAAACATATCACACTTTTCATCATAGTGCTTTTACCAATGCATAAAATGCATGGAGAAGTCATTTCGAATGACTGGTCCTCAGTGTTGTGAGAACGATGACTGGTTAAAATTTTTGGTGGTTTCTTGTTCAGTCCATAGGCCTACATCATGTGGCAAACCGGTGAGCATGTGGCTCTATTAGTATAGGAGATACCTGAAAACATATCACACTTTTCATCATAGTGCTTTTACCAATGCATAAAATGCATGGAGAAGTCATTTCGAATGACTGGTCCTCAGTGTTGTGAGAACGATGACTGGTTAAAATTTTTGGTGGTTTCTTGTTCAGTCCATAGGCCTACATCATGTGGCAAACCGGTGAGCATGTGGCTCTATTAGTATAGGAGATACCTGAAAACATATCACACTTTTCATCATAGTGCTTTTACCAATGCATAAAATGCATGGAGAAGTCATTTCGAATGACTGGTCCTCAGTGTTGTGAGAACGATGACTGGTTAAAATTTTTGGTGGTTTCTTGTTCAGTCCATAGGCCTACATCATGTGGCAAACCGGTGAGCATGTGGCTCTATTAGTATAGGAGATACCTGAAAACATATCACACTTTTCATCATAGTGCTTTTACCAATGCATAAAATGCATGGAGAAGTCATTTCGAATGACTGGTCCTCAGTGTTGTGAGAACGATGACTGGTTAAAATTTTTGGTGGTTTCTTGTTCAGTCCATAGGCCTACATCATGTGGCAAACCGGTGAGCATGTGGCTCTATTAGTATAGGAGATACCTGAAAACATATCACACTTTTCATCATAGTGCTTTTACCAATGCATAAAATGCATGGAGAAGTCATTTCGAATGACTGGTCCTCAGTGTTGTGAGAACGATGACTGGTTAAAATTTTTGGTGGTTTCTTGTTCAGTCCATAGGCCTACATCATGTGGCAAACCGGTGAGCATGTGGCTCTATTAGTATAGGAGATACCTGAAAACATATCACACTTTTCATCATAGTGCTTTTACCAATGCATAAAATGCATGGAGAAGTCATTTCGAATGACTGGTCCTCAGTGTTGTGAGAACGATGACTGGTTAAAATTTTTGGTGGTTTCTTGTTCAGTCCATAGGCCTACATCATGTGGCAAACCGGTGAGCATGTGGCTCTATTAGTATAGGAGATACCTGAAAACATATCACACTTTTCATCATAGTGCTTTTACCAATGCATAAAATGCATGGAGAAGTCATTTCGAATGACTGGTCCTCAGTGTTGTGAGAACGATGACTGGTTAAAATTTTTGGTGGTTTCTTGTTCAGTCCATAGGCCTACATCATGTGGCAAACCGGTGAGCATGTGGCTCTATTAGTATAGGAGATACCTGAAAACATATCACACTTTTCATCATAGTGCTTTTACCAATGCATAAAATGCATGGAGAAGTCATTTCGAATGACTGGTCCTCAGTGTTGTGAGAACGATGACTGGTTAAAATTTTTGGTGGTTTCTTGTTCAGTCCATAGGCCTACATCATGTGGCAAACCGGTGAGCATGTGGCTCTATTAGTATAGGAGATACCTGAAAACATATCACACTTTTCATCATAGTGCTTTTACCAATGCATAAAATGCATGGAGAAGTCATTTCGAATGACTGGTCCTCAGTGTTGTGAGAACGATGACTGGTTAAAATTTTTGGTGGTTTCTTGTTCAGTCCATAGGCCTACATCATGTGGCAAACCGGTGAGCATGTGGCTCTATTAGTATAGGAGATACCTGAAAACATATCACACTTTTCATCATAGTGCTTTTACCAATGCATAAAATGCATGGAGAAGTCATTTCGAATGACTGGTCCTCAGTGTTGTGAGAACGATGACTGGTTAAAATTTTTGGTGGTTTCTTGTTCAGTCCATAGGCCTACATCATGTGGCAAACCGGTGAGCATGTGGCTCTATTAGTATAGGAGATACCTGAAAACATATCACACTTTTCATCATAGTGCTTTTACCAATGCATAAAATGCATGGAGAAGTCATTTCGAATGACTGGTCCTCAGTGTTGTGAGAACGATGACTGGTTAAAATTTTTGGTGGTTTCTTGTTCAGTCCATAGGCCTACATCATGTGGCAAACCGGTGAGCATGTGGCTCTATTAGTATAGGAGATACCTGAAAACATATCACACTTTTCATCATAGTGCTTTTACCAATGCATAAAATGCATGGAGAAGTCATTTCGAATGACTGGTCCTCAGTGTTGTGAGAACGATGACTGGTTAAAATTTTTGGTGGTTTCTTGTTCAGTCCATAGGCCTACATCATGTGGCAAACCGGTGAGCATGTGGCTCTATTAGTATAGGAGATACCTGAAAACATATCACACTTTTCATCATAGTGCTTTTACCAATGCATAAAATGCATGGAGAAGTCATTTCGAATGACTGGTCCTCAGTGTTGTGAGAACGATGACTGGTTAAAATTTTTGGTGGTTTCTTGTTCAGTCCATAGGCCTACATCATGTGGCAAACCGGTGAGCATGTGGCTCTATTAGTATAGGAGATACCTGAAAACATATCACACTTTTCATCATAGTGCTTTTACCAATGCATAAAATGCATGGAGAAGTCATTTCGAATGACTGGTCCTCAGTGTTGTGAGAACGATGACTGGTTAAAATTTTTGGTGGTTTCTTGTTCAGTCCATAGGCCTACATCATGTGGCAAACCGGTGAGCATGTGGCTCTATTAGTATAGGAGATACCTGAAAACATATCACACTTTTCATCATAGTGCTTTTACCAATGCATAAAATGCATGGAGAAGTCATTTCGAATGACTGGTCCTCAGTGTTGTGAGAACGATGACTGGTTAAAATTTTTGGTGGTTTCTTGTTCAGTCCATAGGCCTACATCATGTGGCAAACCGGTGAGCATGTGGCTCTATTAGTATAGGAGATACCTGAAAACATATCACACTTTTCATCATAGTGCTTTTACCAATGCATAAAATGCATGGAGAAGTCATTTCGAATGACTGGTCCTCAGTGTTGTGAGAACGATGACTGGTTAAAATTTTTGGTGGTTTCTTGTTCAGTCCATAGGCCTACATCATGTGGCAAACCGGTGAGCATGTGGCTCTATTAGTATAGGAGATACCTGAAAACATATCACACTTTTCATCATAGTGCTTTTACCAATGCATAAAATGCATGGAGAAGTCATTTCGAATGACTGGTCCTCAGTGTTGTGAGAACGATGACTGGTTAAAATTTTTGGTGGTTTCTTGTTCAGTCCATAGGCCTACATCATGTGGCAAACCGGTGAGCATGTGGCTCTATTAGTATAGGAGATACCTGAAAACATATCACACTTTTCATCATAGTGCTTTTACCAATGCATAAAATGCATGGAGAAGTCATTTCGAATGACTGGTCCTCAGTGTTGTGAGAACGATGACTGGTTAAAATTTTTGGTGGTTTCTTGTTCAGTCCATAGGCCTACATCATGTGGCAAACCGGTGAGCATGTGGCTCTATTAGTATAGGAGATACCTGAAAACATATCACACTTTTCATCATAGTGCTTTTACCAATGCATAAAATGCATGGAGAAGTCATTTCGAATGACTGGTCCTCAGTGTTGTGAGAACGATGACTGGTTAAAATTTTTGGTGGTTTCTTGTTCAGTCCATAGGCCTACATCATGTGGCAAACCGGTGAGCATGTGGCTCTATTAGTATAGGAGATACCTGAAAACATATCACACTTTTCATCATAGTGCTTTTACCAATGCATAAAATGCATGGAGAAGTCATTTCGAATGACTGGTCCTCAGTGTTGTGAGAACGATGACTGGTTAAAATTTTTGGTGGTTTCTTGTTCAGTCCATAGGCCTACATCATGTGGCAAACCGGTGAGCATGTGGCTCTATTAGTATAGGAGATACCTGAAAACATATCACACTTTTCATCATAGTGCTTTTACCAATGCATAAAATGCATGGAGAAGTCATTTCGAATGACTGGTCCTCAGTGTTGTGAGAACGATGACTGGTTAAAATTTTTGGTGGTTTCTTGTTCAGTCCATAGGCCTACATCATGTGGCAAACCGGTGAGCATGTGGCTCTATTAGTATAGGAGATACCTGAAAACATATCACACTTTTCATCATAGTGCTTTTACCAATGCATAAAATGCATGGAGAAGTCATTTCGAATGACTGGTCCTCAGTGTTGTGAGAACGATGACTGGTTAAAATTTTTGGTGGTTTCTTGTTCAGTCCATAGGCCTACATCATGTGGCAAACCGGTGAGCATGTGGCTCTATTAGTATAGGAGATACCTGAAAACATATCACACTTTTCATCATAGTGCTTTTACCAATGCATAAAATGCATGGAGAAGTCATTTCGAATGACTGGTCCTCAGTGTTGTGAGAACGATGACTGGTTAAAATTTTTGGTGGTTTCTTGTTCAGTCCATAGGCCTACATCATGTGGCAAACCGGTGAGCATGTGGCTCTATTAGTATAGGAGATACCTGAAAACATATCACACTTTTCATCATAGTGCTTTTACCAATGCATAAAATGCATGGAGAAGTCATTTCGAATGACTGGTCCTCAGTGTTGTGAGAACGATGACTGGTTAAAATTTTTGGTGGTTTCTTGTTCAGTCCATAGGCCTACATCATGTGGCAAACCGGTGAGCATGTGGCTCTATTAGTATAGGAGATACCTGAAAACATATCACACTTTTCATCATAGTGCTTTTACCAATGCATAAAATGCATGGAGAAGTCATTTCGAATGACTGGTCCTCAGTGTTGTGAGAACGATGACTGGTTAAAATTTTTGGTGGTTTCTTGTTCAGTCCATAGGCCTACATCATGTGGCAAACCGGTGAGCATGTGGCTCTATTAGTATAGGAGATACCTGAAAACATATCACACTTTTCATCATAGTGCTTTTACCAATGCATAAAATGCATGGAGAAGTCATTTCGAATGACTGGTCCTCAGTGTTGTGAGAACGATGACTGGTTAAAATTTTTGGTGGTTTCTTGTTCAGTCCATAGGCCTACATCATGTGGCAAACCGGTGAGCATGTGGCTCTATTAGTATAGGAGATACCTGAAAACATATCACACTTTTCATCATAGTGCTTTTACCAATGCATAAAATGCATGGAGAAGTCATTTCGAATGACTGGTCCTCAGTGTTGTGAGAACGATGACTGGTTAAAATTTTTGGTGGTTTCTTGTTCAGTCCATAGGCCTACATCATGTGGCAAACCGGTGAGCATGTGGCTCTATTAGTATAGGAGATACCTGAAAACATATCACACTTTTCATCATAGTGCTTTTACCAATGCATAAAATGCATGGAGAAGTCATTTCGAATGACTGGTCCTCAGTGTTGTGAGAACGATGACTGGTTAAAATTTTTGGTGGTTTCTTGTTCAGTCCATAGGCCTACATCATGTGGCAAACCGGTGAGCATGTGGCTCTATTAGTATAGGAGATACCTGAAAACATATCACACTTTTCATCATAGTGCTTTTACCAATGCATAAAATGCATGGAGAAGTCATTTCGAATGACTGGTCCTCAGTGTTGTGAGAACGATGACTGGTTAAAATTTTTGGTGGTTTCTTGTTCAGTCCATAGGCCTACATCATGTGGCAAACCGGTGAGCATGTGGCTCTATTAGTATAGGAGATACCTGAAAACATATCACACTTTTCATCATAGTGCTTTTACCAATGCATAAAATGCATGGAGAAGTCATTTCGAATGACTGGTCCTCAGTGTTGTGAGAACGATGACTGGTTAAAATTTTTGGTGGTTTCTTGTTCAGTCCATAGGCCTACATCATGTGGCAAACCGGTGAGCATGTGGCTCTATTAGTATAGGAGATACCTGAAAACATATCACACTTTTCATCATAGTGCTTTTACCAATGCATAAAATGCATGGAGAAGTCATTTCGAATGACTGGTCCTCAGTGTTGTGAGAACGATGACTGGTTAAAATTTTTGGTGGTTTCTTGTTCAGTCCATAGGCCTACATCATGTGGCAAACCGGTGAGCATGTGGCTCTATTAGTATAGGAGATACCTGAAAACATATCACACTTTTCATCATAGTGCTTTTACCAATGCATAAAATGCATGGAGAAGTCATTTCGAATGACTGGTCCTCAGTGTTGTGAGAACGATGACTGGTTAAAATTTTTGGTGGTTTCTTGTTCAGTCCATAGGCCTACATCATGTGGCAAACCGGTGAGCATGTGGCTCTATTAGTATAGGAGATACCTGAAAACATATCACACTTTTCATCATAGTGCTTTTACCAATGCATAAAATGCATGGAGAAGTCATTTCGAATGACTGGTCCTCAGTGTTGTGAGAACGATGACTGGTTAAAATTTTTGGTGGTTTCTTGTTCAGTCCATAGGCCTACATCATGTGGCAAACCGGTGAGCATGTGGCTCTATTAGTATAGGAGATACCTGAAAACATATCACACTTTTCATCATAGTGCTTTTACCAATGCATAAAATGCATGGAGAAGTCATTTCGAATGACTGGTCCTCAGTGTTGTGAGAACGATGACTGGTTAAAATTTTTGGTGGTTTCTTGTTCAGTCCATAGGCCTACATCATGTGGCAAACCGGTGAGCATGTGGCTCTATTAGTATAGGAGATACCTGAAAACATATCACACTTTTCATCATAGTGCTTTTACCAATGCATAAAATGCATGGAGAAGTCATTTCGAATGACTGGTCCTCAGTGTTGTGAGAACGATGACTGGTTAAAATTTTTGGTGGTTTCTTGTTCAGTCCATAGGCCTACATCATGTGGCAAACCGGTGAGCATGTGGCTCTATTAGTATAGGAGATACCTGAAAACATATCACACTTTTCATCATAGTGCTTTTACCAATGCATAAAATGCATGGAGAAGTCATTTCGAATGACTGGTCCTCAGTGTTGTGAGAACGATGACTGGTTAAAATTTTTGGTGGTTTCTTGTTCAGTCCATAGGCCTACATCATGTGGCAAACCGGTGAGCATGTGGCTCTATTAGTATAGGAGATACCTGAAAACATATCACACTTTTCATCATAGTGCTTTTACCAATGCATAAAATGCATGGAGAAGTCATTTCGAATGACTGGTCCTCAGTGTTGTGAGAACGATGACTGGTTAAAATTTTTGGTGGTTTCTTGTTCAGTCCATAGGCCTACATCATGTGGCAAACCGGTGAGCATGTGGCTCTATTAGTATAGGAGATACCTGAAAACATATCACACTTTTCATCATAGTGCTTTTACCAATGCATAAAATGCATGGAGAAGTCATTTCGAATGACTGGTCCTCAGTGTTGTGAGAACGATGACTGGTTAAAATTTTGGTGGTTTCTTGTTCAGTCCATAGGCCTACATCATGTGGCAAACCGGTGAGCATGTGGCTCTATTAGTATAGGAGATACCTGAAAACATATCACACTTTTCATCATAGTGCTTTTACCAATGCATAAAATGCATGGAGAAGTCATTTCGAATGACTGGTCCTCAGTGTTGTGAGAACGATGACTGGTTAAAATTTTTGGTGGTTTCTTGTTCAGTCCATAGGCCTACATCATGTGGCAAACCGGTGAGCATGTGGCTCTATTAGTATAGGAGATACCTGAAAACATATCACACTTTTCATCATAGTGCTTTTACCAATGCATAAAATGCATGGAGAAGTCATTTCGAATGACTGGTCCTCAGTGTTGTGAGAACGATGACTGGTTAAAATTTTTGGTGGTTTCTTGTTCAGTCCATAGGCCTACATCATGTGGCAAACCGGTGAGCATGTGGCTCTATTAGTATAGGAGATACCTGAAAACATATCACACTTTTCATCATAGTGCTTTTACCAATGCATAAAATGCATGGAGAAGTCATTTCGAATGACTGGTCCTCAGTGTTGTGAGAACGATGACTGGTTAAAATTTTTGGTGGTTTCTTGTTCAGTCCATAGGCCTACATCATGTGGCAAACCGGTGAGCATGTGGCTCTATTAGTATAGGAGATACCTGAAAACATATCACACTTTTCATCATAGTGCTTTTACCAATGCATAAAATGCATGGAGAAGTCATTTCGAATGACTGGTCCTCAGTGTTGTGAGAACGATGACTGGTTAAAATTTTTGGTGGTTTCTTGTTCAGTCCATAGGCCTACATCATGTGGCAAACCGGTGAGCATGTGGCTCTATTAGTATAGGAGATACCTGAAAACATATCACACTTTTCATCATAGTGCTTTTACCAATGCATAAAATGCATGGAGAAGTCATTTCGAATGACTGGTCCTCAGTGTTGTGAGAACGATGACTGGTTAAAATTTTTGGTGGTTTCTTGTTCAGTCCATAGGCCTACATCATGTGGCAAACCGAGTGAGCATGTGGCTCTATTAGTATAGGAGATACCTGAAAACATATCACACTTTTCATCATAGTGCTTTTACCAATGCATAAAATGCATGGAGAAGTCATTTCGAATGACTGGTCCTCAGTGTTGTGAGAACGATGACTGGTTAAAATTTTTGGTGGTTTCTTGTTCAGTCCATAGGCCTACATCATGTGGCAAACCGGTGAGCATGTGGCTCTATTAGTATAGGAGATACCTGAAAACATATCACACTTTTCATCATAGTGCTTTTACCAATGCATAAAATGCATGGAGAAGTCATTTCGAATGACTGGTCCTCAGTGTTGTGAGAACGATGACTGGTTAAAATTTTTGGTGGTTTCTTGTTCAGTCCATAGGCCTACATCATGTGGCAAACCGGTGAGCATGTGGCTCTATTAGTATAGGAGATACCTGAAAACATATCACACTTTTCATCATAGTGCTTTTACCAATGCATAAAATGCATGGAGAAGTCATTTCGAATGACTGGTCCTCAGTGTTGTGAGAACGATGACTGGTTAAAATTTTTGGTGGTTTCTTGTTCAGTCCATAGGCCTACATCATGTGGCAAACCGGTGAGCATGTGGCTCTATTAGTATAGGAGATACCTGAAAACATATCACACTTTTCATCATAGTGCTTTTACCAATGCATAAAATGCATGGAGAAGTCATTTCGAATGACTGGTCCTCAGTGTTGTGAGAACGATGACTGGTTAAAATTTTTGGTGGTTTCTTGTTCAGTCCATAGGCCTACATCATGTGGCAAACCGGTGAGCATGTGGCTCTATTAGTATAGGAGATACCTGAAAACATATCACACTTTTCATCATAGTGCTTTTACCAATGCATAAAATGCATGGAGAAGTCATTTCGAATGACTGGTCCTCAGTGTTGTGAGAACGATGACTGGTTAAAATTTTTGGTGGTTTCTTGTTCAGTCCATAGGCCTACATCATGTGGCAAACCGGTGAGCATGTGGCTCTATTAGTATAGGAGATACCTGAAAACATATCACACTTTTCATCATAGTGCTTTTACCAATGCATAAAATGCATGGAGAAGTCATTTCGAATGACTGGTCCTCAGTGTTGTGAGAACGATGACTGGTTAAAATTTTTGGTGGTTTCTTGTTCAGTCCATAGGCCTACATCATGTGGCAAACCGGTGAGCATGTGGCTCTATTAGTATAGGAGATACCTGAAAACATATCACACTTTTCATCATAGTGCTTTTACCAATGCATAAAATGCATGGAGAAGTCATTTCGAATGACTGGTCCTCAGTGTTGTGAGAACGATGACTGGTTAAAATTTTTGGTGGTTTCTTGTTCAGTCCATAGGCCTACATCATGTGGCAAACCGGTGAGCATGTGGCTCTATTAGTATAGGAGATACCTGAAAACATATCACACTTATCATCATAGTGCTTTTACCAATGCATAAAATGCATGGAGAAGTCATTTGCGAATGACTGGTCCTCAGTGTTGTGAGAACGATGACTGGTTAAAATTTTTGGTGGTTTCTTGTTCAGTCCATAGGCCTAAATCATGTGGCAAACCGGTGAGGATGTGGCTCTATTAGTATAGGAGATACCTGAAAACATATCACACTTTTCATCATAGTGCTTTTACCAATGCATAAAATGCATGGAGAAGTCTTTTCGAATGACTGGTCCTCAGTGTTGTGAGAAAGATGACTGGTTAAAATTTTTGGTGGTTTCTTGTTCAGTCCATAGGCCTACATCATGTGGCAAAACCGGTGAGCATGTGGCTCTATTAGTATAGGAGATACCTGAAAACATATCACACTTTTCATCATAGTGCTTTTACCAATGCATAAAATGCATGGAGAAGTCATTTCGAATGACTGGTCCTCAGTGTTGTGAGAACGATGGACTGGTTAAAATTTTTGGTGGTTTCTTGTTCAGTCCATAGGCCTACATCATGTGGCAAACCGGTGAGCATGTGGCTCTATTAGTATAGGAGATACCTGAAAACATATCACACTTTTCATCATAGTGCTTTTACCAATGCATAAAATGCATGGAGAAGTCATTTCGAATGACTGGTCCTCAGTGTTGTGAGAACGATGACTGGTTAAAATTTTTGGTGGTTTCTTGTTCAGTCCATAGGCCTACATCATGTGGCAAACCGGTGAGCATGTGGCTCTATTAGTATAGGAGATACCTGAAAACATATCACACTTTTCATCATAGTGCTTTTACCAATGCATAAAATGCATGGAGAAGTCATTTCGATGACTGGTCCTCAGTGTTGTGAGACGATGACTGGTTAAAATTTTTGGTGGTTTCTTGTTCAGGTCCATAGGCCTAAATCATGAGGCAAACCGGGTGAGTATGTGGCTCTATTAGTATAGGAGATACCTGAAAACATATCACACTTTTCATCATAGTGCTTTTACCAATGCATAAAATGCATGGAGAAGTCATTTCGAATGACTGGTCCTCAGTGTTGTGAGAATGACTGGTTTAAAATTTTTGTGGTTTCTTGTTCAGTCCATAGGCCTAAATCATGTGGCAAACCGGTGAGTATGTGGCTCTATTAGTATAGGAGATACCTGAAAACATATCACACTTTTCATCATAGTGCTTTTACCAATGCATAAAATGCATGGAGAAGTCATTTCGAATGACTGGTGCTCAGTGTTGTGAGAATGATGACTGGTTAAAATTTTTGGTGGTTTCTTGTTCAGTCCATAGGCCTACATCATGTGGCAAAACCGGGTGGAGCGATGTGGCTCTATTAGTATAGGAGATACCTGAAAACATATCACACTTTTCATCATAGTGCTTTTACCAATGCATAAAATGCATGGAGAAGTCATTTCGAATGACTGGTCCTCAGTGTTGTGAGAACGATGACTGGTTAAAATTTTTGGTGGTTTCTTGTTCAGTCCATAGGCCTACATCATGTGTGGCAGAACCGGTGAGCATGTGGCTCTATTAGTATAGGAGATACCTGAAAACATATCACACTTTTCATCATAGTGCTTTTACCAATGCATAAAATGCATGGAGAAGTCATTTCGAATGACTGGTCCTCAGTGTTGTGAGAACGATGACTGGTTAAAATTTTTGGTGGTTTCTTGTTCAGTCCATAGGCCTACATCATGTGGCAAACCGGTGAGCATGTGGCTCTATTAGTATAGGAGATACCTGAAAACATATCACACTTTTCATCATAGTGCTTTTACCAATGCATAAAATGCATGGAGAAGTCATTTCGAATGACTGGTCCTCAGTGTTGTGAGAACGATGACTGGTTAAAATTTTTGGTGGTTTCTTGTTCAGTCCATAGGCCTACATCATGTGGCAAACCGGTGAGCATGTGGCTCTATTAGTATAGGAGATACCTGAAAACATATCACACTTTTCATCATAGTGCTTTTACCAATGCATAAAATGCATGGAGAAGTCATTTCGAATGACTGGTCCTCAGTGTTGTGAGAACGATGACTGGTTAAAATTTTTGGTGGTTTCTTGTTCAGTCCATAGGCCTACATCATGTGGCAAACCGGTGAGCATGTGGCTCTATTAGTATAGGAGATACCTGAAAACATATCACACTTTTCATCATAGTGCTTTTACCAATGCATAAAATGCATGGAGAAGTCATTTCGAATGACTGGTCCTCAGTGTTGTGAGAACGATGACTGGTTAAAATTTTTGGTGGTTTCTTGTTCAGTCCATAGGCCTACATCATGTGGCAAACCGGTGAGCATGTGGCTCTATTAGTATAGGAGATACCTGAAAACATATCACACTTTTCATCATAGTGCTTTTACCAATGCATAAAATGCATGGAGAAGTCATTTCGAATGACTGGTCCTCAGTGTTGTGAGAACGATGACTGGTTAAAATTTTTGGTGGTTTCTTGTTCAGTCCATAGGCCTACATCATGTGGCAAACCGGTGAGCATGTGGCTCTATTAGTATAGGAGATACCTGAAAACATATCACACTTTTCATCATAGTGCTTTTACCAATGCATAAAATGCATGGAGAAGTCATTTCGAATGACTGGTCCTCAGTGTTGTGAGAACGATGACTGGTTAAAATTTTTGGTGGTTTCTTGTTCAGTCCATAGGCCTACATCATGTGGCAAACCGGTGAGCATGTGGCTCTATTAGTATAGGAGATACCTGAAAACATATCACACTTTTCATCATAGTGCTTTTACCAATGCATAAAATGCATGGAGAAGTCATTTCGAATGACTGGTCCTCAGTGTTGTGAGAACGATGACTGGTTAAAATTTTTGGTGGTTTCTTGTTCAGTCCATAGGCCTACATCATGTGGCAAACCGGTGAGCATGTGGCTCTATTAGTATAGGAGATACCTGAAAACATATCACACTTTTCATCATAGTGCTTTTACCAATGCATAAAATGCATGGAGAAGTCATTTCGAATGACTGGTCCTCAGTGTTGTGAGAACGATGACTGGTTAAAATTTTTGGTGGTTTCTTGTTCAGTCCATAGGCCTACATCATGTGGCAAACCGGTGAGCATGTGGCTCTATTAGTATAGGAGATACCTGAAAACATATCACACTTTTCATCATAGTGCTTTTACCAATGCATAAAATGCATGGAGAAGTCATTTCGAATGACTGGTCCTCAGTGTTGTGAGAACGATGACTGGTTAAAATTTTTGGTGGTTTCTTGTTCAGTCCATAGGCCTACATCATGTGGCAAACCGGTGAGCATGTGGCTCTATTAGTATAGGAGATACCTGAAAACATATCACACTTTTCATCATAGTGCTTTTACCAATGCATAAAATGCATGGAGAAGTCATTTCGAATGACTGGTCCTCAGTGTTGTGAGAACGATGACTGGTTAAAATTTTTGGTGGTTTCTTGTTCAGTCCATAGGCCTACATCATGTGGCAAACCGGTGAGCATGTGGCTCTATTAGTATAGGAGATACCTGAAAACATATCACACTTTTCATCATAGTGCTTTTACCAATGCATAAAATGCCTGGAGAAGTCATTTCGAATGACTGGTCCTCAGTGTTGTGAGAACGATGACTGGTTAAAATTTTTGGTGGTTTCTTGTTCAGTCCATAGGCCTACATCATGTGGCAAACCGGTGAGCATGTGGCTCTATTAGTATAGGAGATACCTGAAAACATATCACACTTTTCATCAGTGCTTTTACCAATGCATAAAATGCATGGAGAAGTCATTTCGAATGACTGGTCCTCAGTGTTGTGAGAACGATGACTGGTTAAAATTTTTGGTGGTTTCTTGTTCAGTCCATAGGCCTACATCATGTGGCAAACCGGTGAGCATGTGGCTCTATTAGTATAGGAGATACCTGAAAACATATCACACTTTTCATCATAGTGCTTTTACCAATGCATAAAATGCATGGAGAAGTCATTTCGAATGACTGG
This sequence comes from Ranitomeya imitator, assembly GCF_032444005.1. Classification (NCBI taxonomy): domain Eukaryota; kingdom Metazoa; phylum Chordata; class Amphibia; order Anura; family Dendrobatidae; genus Ranitomeya; species Ranitomeya imitator. The sequence continues at coordinate 9,935 of NW_027193892.1, read as the reverse complement.
TCCTCAGTGTTGTGAGAACGATGACTGGTTAAAATTTTTGGTGGTTTCTTGTTCAGTCCATAGGCCTACATCATGTGGCAAACCGGTGAGCATGTGGCTCTATTAGTATAGGAGATACCTGAAAACATATCACACTTTTCATCAGTGCTTTTACCAATGCATAAAATGCATGGAGAAGTCATTTCGAATGACTGGTCCTCAGTGTTGTGAGAACGATGACTGGTTAAAATTTTTGGTGGTTTCTTGTTCAGTCCATAGGCCTACATCATGTGGCAAACCGGTGAGCATGTGGCTCTATTAGTATAGGAGATACCTGAAAACATATCACACTTTTCATCATAGTGCTTTTACCAATGCATAAAATGCATGGAAAAGTCATTTCGAATGACTGGTCCTCAGTGTTGTGAGAACGATGACTGGTTAAAATTTTTGGTGGTTTCTTGTTCAGTCCATAGGCCTACATCATGTGGCAAACCGGTGAGCATGTGGCTCTATTAGTATAGGAGATACCTGAAAACATATCACACTTTTCATCAGTGCTTTTACCAATGCATAAAATGACTGGAGAAGTCATTTCGAATGACTGGTCCTCAGTGTTGTGAGAATGATGACTGGTTAAAATTTTTGGTGGTTTCTTGTTCAGTCCATAGGCCTACATCATGTGGCAAACCGGTGAGCATGTGGCTCTATTAGTATAGGAGATACCTGAAAACATATCACACTTTTCATCATAGTGCTTTTACCAATGCATAAAATGCATGGAGAAGTCATTTCGAATGACTGGTCCTCAGTGTTGTGAGAACGATGACTGGTTAAAATTTTTGGTGGTTTCTTGTTCAGTCCATAGGCCTACATCATGTGGCAAACCGGTGAGCATGTGGCTCTATTAGTATAGGAGATACCTGAAAACATATCACACTTTTCATCATAGTGCTTTTACCAATGCATAAAATGCATGGAGAAGTCATTTCGAATGACTGGTCCTCAGTGTTGTGAGAACGATGACTGGTTAAAATTTTTGGTGGTTTCTTGTTCAGTCCATAGGCCTACATCATGTGGCAAACCGGTGAGCATGTGGCTCTATTAGTATAGGAGATACCTGAAAACATATCACACTTTTCATCATAGTGCTTTTACCAATGCATAAAATGCATGGAGAAGTCATTTCGAATGACTGGTCCTCAGTGTTGTGAGAACGATGACTGGTGAAAATTTTTGGTGGTTTCTTGTTCAGTCCATAGGCCTACATCATGTGGCAAACCGGTGAGCATGTGGCTCTATTAGTATAGGAGATGCCTGAAAACATATCACACTTTTCATCATAGTGCTTTTACCAATGCATAAAATGCATGGAGAAGTCATTTCGAATGACTGGTCCTCAGTGTTGTGAGAACGATGACTGGTTAAAATTTTTGGTGGTTTCTTGTTCAGTCCATAGGCCTACATCATGTGGGAAACCGGTGAGCATGTGGCTCTATTAGTATAGGAGATACCTGAAAACATATCACACTTTTCATCATAGTGCTTTTACCAATGCATAAAATGCCTGGAGAAGTCATTTCGAATGACTGGTCCTCAGTGTTGTGAGAACGATGACTGGTTAAAATTTTTGGTGGTTTCTTGTTCAGTCCATAGGCCTACATCATGTGGCAAACCGGTGAGCATGTGGCTCTATTAGTATAGGAGATACCTGAAAACATATCACACTTTTCATCATAGTGCTTTTACCAATGCATAAAATGCATGGAGAAGTCATTTCGAATGACTGGTCCTCAGTGTTGTGAGAACGATGACTGGTTAAAATTTTTGGTGGTTTCTTGTTCAGTCCATAGGCCTACATCATGTGGCAAACCGGTGAGCATGTGGCTCTATTAGTATAGGAGATACCTGAAAACATATCACACTTTTCATCAGTGCTTTTACCAATGCATAAAATGCATGGAGAAGTCATTTCGAATGACTGGTCCTCAGTGTTGTGAGAACGATGACTGGTTAAAATTTTTGGTGGTTTCTTGTTCAGTCCATAGGCCTACATCATGTGGCAAACCGGTGAGCATGTGGCTCTATTAGTATAGGAGATACCTGAAAACATATCACACTTTTCATCATAGTGCTTTTACCAATGCATAAAATGCATGGAGAAGTCATTTCGAATGACTGGTCCTCAGTGTTGTGAGAACGATGACTGGTTAAAATTTTTGGTGGTTTCTTGTTCAGTCCATAGGCCTACATCATGTGGCAAACCGGTGAGCATGTGGCTCTATTAGTATAGGAGATACCTGAAAACATATCACACTTTTCATCATAGTGCTTTTACCAATGCATAAAATGCATGGAGAAGTCATTTCGAATGACTGGTCCTCAGTGTTGTGAGAACGATGACTGGTTAAAATTTTTGGTGGTTTCTTGTTCAGTCCATTAGCCTACATCATGTGGCAAACCGGTGAGCATGTGGCTCTATTAGTATAGGAGATACCTGAAAACATATCACACTTTTCATCATAGTGCTTTTACCAATGCATAAAATGCATGGAGAAGTCATTTCGAATGACTGGTCCTCAGTGTTGTGAGAACGATGACTGGTTAAAATTTTTGGTGGTTTCTTGTTCAGTCCATAGGCCTACATCATGTGGCAAACCGGTGAGCATGTGGCTCTATTAGTATAGGAGATACCTGAAAACATATCACACTTTTCATCATAGTGCTTTTACCAATGCATAAAATGCATGGAGAAGTCATTTCGAATGACTGGTCCTCAGTGTTGTGAGAACGATGACTGGTTAAAATTTTTGGTGGTTTCTTGTTCAGTCCATTAGCCTACATCATGTGGCAAACCGGTGAGCATGTGGCTCTATTAGTATAGGAGATACCTGAAAACATATCACACTTTTCATCATAGTGCTTTTACCAATGCATAAAATGCATGGAGAAGTCATTTCGAATGACTGGTCCTCAGTGTTGTGAGAACGATGACTGGTTAAAATTTTTGGTGGTTTCTTGTTCAGTCCATAGGCCTACAACATGTGGCAAACCGGTGAGCATGTGGCTCTATTAGTATAGGAGATACCTGAAAACATATCACACTTTTCATCATAGTGCTTTTACCAATGCGTAAAATGCATGGAGAAGTCATTTCGAATGACTGGTCCTCAGTGTTGTGAGAACGATGACTGGTTAAAATTTTTGGTGGTTTCTTGTTCAGTCCATAGGCCTACATCATGTGGCAAACCGGTGAGCATGTGGCTCTATTAGTATAGGAGATACCTGAAAACATATCACACTTTTCATCATAGTGCTTTTACCAATGCATAAAATGCATGGAGAAGTCATTTCGAATGACTGGTCCTCAGTGTTGTGAGAATGATGACTGGTTAAAATTTTTGGTGGTTTCTTGTTCAGTCCATAGGCCTACATCATGTGGGAAACCGGTGAGCATGTGGCTCTATTAGTATAGGAGATACCTGAAAACATATCACACTTTTCATCATAGTGCTTTTACCAATGCATAAAATGCCTGGAGAAGTCATTTCGAATGACTGGTCCTCAGTGTTGTGAGAACGATGACTGGTTAAAATTTTTGGTGGTTTCTTGTTCAGTCCATAGGCCTACATCATGTGGCAAACCAGTGAGCATGTGGCTCTTTTAGTATAGGAGATACCTGAAAACATATCACACTTTTCATCATAGTGCTTTTACCAATGCATAAAATGCATGGAGAAGTCATTTCGAATGACTGGTCCTCAGTGTTGTGAGAACGATGACTGGTTAAAATTTTTGGTGGTTTCTTGTTCAGTCCATAGGCCTACATCATGTGGCAAACCGGTGAGCATGTGGCTCTATTAGTATAGGAGATACCTGAAAACATATCACACTTTTCATCAGTGCTTTTACCAATGCATAAAATGCATGGAGAAGTCATTTCGAATGACTGGTCCTCAGTGTTGTGAGAACGATGACTGGTTAAAATTTTTGGTGGTTTCTTGTTCAGTCCATAGGCCTACATCATGTGGCAAACCGGTGAGCATGTGGCTCTATTAGTATAGGAGATACCTGAAAACATATCACACTTTTCATCATAGTGCTTTTACCAATGCATAAAATGCATGGAGACGTCATTTCGAATGACTGGTCCTCAGTGTTGTGAGAACGATGACTGGTTAAAATTTTTGATGGTTTCTTGTTCAGTCCATAGGCCTACATCATGTGGCAAACCGGTGAGCATGTGGCTCTATTAGTATAGGAGATACCTGAAAACATATCACACTTTTCATCATAGTGCTTTTACCAATGCATAAAATGCATGGAGAAGTCATTTCGAATGACTGGTCCTCAGTGTTGTGAGAACGATGACTGGTTAAAATTTTTGGTGGTTTTTTGTTCAGTCCATTAGCCTACATCATGTGGCAAACCGGTGAGCATGTGGCTCTATTAGTATAGGAGATACCTGAAAACATATCACACTTTTCATCATAGTGCTTTTACCAATGCATAAAATACATGGAGAAGTCATTTCGAATGACTGGTCCTCAGTGTTGTGAGAACGATGACTGGTTAAAATTTTTGGTGGTTTCTTGTTCAGTCCATAGGCCTACATCATGTGGCAAACCGGTGAGCATGTGGCTCTATTAGTATAGGAGATACCTGAAAACATATCACACTTTTCATCATAGTGCTTTTACCAATGCATAAAATGCATGGAGAAGTCATTTCGAATGACTGGTCCTCAGTGTTGTGAGAACGATGACTGGTTAAAATTTTTGGTGGTTTCTTGTTCAGTCCATTAGCCTACATCATGTGGCAAACCGGTGAGCATGTGGCTCTATTAGTATAGGAGATACCTGAAAACATATCACACTTTTCATCATAGTGCTTTTACCAATGCATAAAATGCATGGAGAAGTCATTTCGAATGACTGGTCCTCAGTGTTGTGAGAACGATGACTGGTTAAAATTTTTGGTGGTTTCTTGTTCAGTCCATAGGCCTACAACATGTGGCAAACCGGTGAGCATGTGGCTCTATTAGTATAGGAGATACCTGAAAACATATCACACTTTTCATCATAGTGCTTTTACCAATGCATAAAATGCATGGAGAAGTCATTTCGAATGACTGGTCCTCAGTGTTGTGAGAACGATGACTGGTTAAAATTTTTGATGGTTTCTTGTTCAGTCCATAGGCCTACATCATGTGGCAAACCGGTGAGCATGTGGCTCTATTAGTATAGGAGATACCTGAAAACATATCACACTTTTCATCATAGTGCTTTTACCAATGCATAAAATGCATGGAGAAGTCATTTCGAATGACTGGTCCTCAGTGTTGTGAGAACGATGACTGGTTAAAATTTTTGGTGGTTTCTTGTTCAGTCCATAGGCCTACAACATGTGGCAAACCGGTGAGCATGTGGCTCTATTAGTATAGGAGATACCTGAAAACATATCACACTTTTCATCATAGTGCTTTTACCAATGCATAAAATGCATGGAGAAGTCATTTCGAATGACTGGTCCTCAGTGTTGTGAGAACGATGACTGGTTAAAATTTTTGGTGGTTTCTTGTTCAGTCCATAGGCCTACATCATGTGGCAAACCGGTGAGCATGTGGCTCTATTAGTATAGGAGATGCCTGAAAACATATCACACTTTTCATCATAGTGCTTTTACCAATGCATAAAATGCATGGAGAATTCATTTCGAATGACTGGTCCTCAGTGTTGTGAGAACGATGACTGGTTAAAATTTTTGGTGGTTTCTTGTTCAGTCCATAGGCCTACATCATGTGGCAAACCGGTGAGCATGTGGGTCTCTTAGTATAGGAGATACCTTAAAACATATCACACTTTTCATCATAGTGCTTTTACCAATGCATAAAATGCATGGAGAAGTCATTTCGAATGACTGGTCCTCAGTGTTGTGAGAACGATGACTGGTTAAAATTTTTGGTGGTTTCTTGTTCAGTCCATAGGCCGACATCATGTGGCAAACCGGTGAGCATGTGGCTCTATTAGTATAGGAGATACCTGAAAACATATCACACTTTTTATCATAGTGCTTTTACCAATGCATAAAATGCATGGAGAAGTCATTTCGAATGACTGGTCCTCAGTGTTGTGAGAACGATGACTGGTTAAAATTTTTGGTGGTTTCTTGTTCAGTCCATAGGCCTACATCATGTGGCAAGCCGGTGAGCATGTGGCTCTATTAGTATAGGAGATACCTGAAAACATATCACACTTTTCATCATAGTGCTTTTACCAATGCATAAAATGCATGGAGAAGTCATTTCGAATGACTGGTCCTCAGTGTTGTGAGAACGATGACTGGTTAAAATTTTTGGTGGTTTCTTGTTCAGTCCATAGGCCTACATCATGTGGCAAACCGGTGAGCATGTGGCTCTATTAGTATAGGAGATACCTGAAAATATATCACACTTTTCATCATAGTGCTTTTACCAATGCATAAAATGACTGGAGAAGTCATTTCAAATGACTGGTCCTCAGTGTTGTGAGAACGATGACTGGTTAAAATTTTTGGTGGTTTCTTGTTCAGTCCATAGGCCTACATCATGTGGCAAACCGGTGAGCATGTGGCTCTATTAGTATTGGAGATACCTGAAAACATATCACACTTTTCATCATAGTGCTTTTACCAATGCATAAAATGCATGGAGAAGTCATTTCGAATGACTGGTCCTCAGTGTTGTGAGAACGATGACTGTTTAAAATTTTTGGTGGTTTCTTGTTCAGTCCATAGGCCTACATCATGTGGCAAACCGGTGAGCATGTGGCTCTCTTAGTATAGGAGATACCTGAAAACATATCACACTTTTCATCATAGTGCTTTTACCAATGCATAAAATGCATGGAGAAGTCATTTCGAATGACTGGTCCTCAGTGTTGTGAGAACGATGACTGGTTAAAATTTTTGGTGGTTTCTTGTTCAGTCCATAGGCCGACATCATGTGGCAAACCGGTGAGCATGTGGCTCTATTAGTATAGGAGATACCTGAAAACATATCACACTTTTTATCATAGTGCTTTTACCAATGCATAAAATGCATGGAGAAGTCATTTCGAATGACTGGTCCTCAGTGTTGTGAGAACGATGACTGGTTAAAATTTTTGGTGGTTTCTTGTTCAGTCCATAGGCCTACATCATGTGGCAAGCCGGTGAGCATGTGGCTCTATTAGTATAGGAGATACCTGAAAACATATCACACTTTTCATCATAGTGCTTTTACCAATGCATAAAATGCATGGAGAAGTCATTTCGAATGACTGGTCCTCAGTGTTGTGAGAACGATGACTGGTTAAAATTTTTGGTGGTTTCTTGTTCAGTCCATAGGCCTACATCATGTGGCAAACCGGTGAGCATGTGGCTCTATTAGTATAGGAGATACCTGAAAATATATCACACTTTTCATCATAGTGCTTTTACCAATGCATAAAATGACTGGAGAAGTCATTTCGAATGACTGGTCCTCAGTGTTGTGAGAACGATGACTGGTTAAAATTTTTGGTGGTTTCTTGTTCAGTCCATAGGCCTACATCATGTGGCAAACCGGTGAGCATGTGGCTCTATTAGTATAGGAGATACCTGAAAACATATCACACTTTTCATCATAGTGCTTTTACCAATGCATAAAATGCATGGAGAAGTCATTTCGAATGACTGGTCCTCAGTGTTGTGAGAACGATGACTGGTTAGAATTTTTGGTAGTTTCTTGTTCAGTCTATAGGCCTACATCATGTGGCAAACCGGTGAGCATGTGGCTCTATTAGTATAGGAGATACCTGAAAACATATCACACTTTTCATCATAGTGCTTTTACCAATGCATAAAATGCATGGAGAAGTCATTTCGAATGACTGGTCCTCAGTGTTGTGAGAACGATGACTGGTTAAAATTTTTGGTGGTTTCTTGTTCAGTCCATAGGCCTACATCATGTGGCAAACCGGTGAGCATGTGGCTCTATTAGTATAAGAGATACCTGAAAACATATCACACTTTTCATCATAGTGCTTTTACCAATGCATAAAATGCATGGAGAAGTCATTTCGAATGACTGGTCCTCAGTGTTGTGAGAACGATGACTGGTTAAAATTTTTGGTGGTTTCTTGTTCAGTCCATAGGCCTACATCATGTGGCAAACCGGTGAGCATGTGGCTCTATTAGTATAGGAGATACCTGAAAACATATCACACTTTTCATCATAGTGCTTTTACCAATGCATAAAATGCATGGAGAAGTCATTTCGAATGACTGGTCCTCAGTGTTGTGAGAACGATGACTGGTTAAAATTTTTGGTGGTTTCTTGTTCAGTCCATAGGCCTACATCATGTGGGAAACCGGTGAGCATGTGGCTCTATTAGTATAGGAGATACCTGAAAACATATCACACTTTTCATCATAGTGCTTTTACCAATGCATAAAATGCCTGGAGAAGTCATTTCAAATGACTGGTCCTCAGTGTTGTGAGAACGATGACTGGTTAAAATTTTTGGTGGTTTCTTGTTCAGTCCATAGGCCTACATCATGTGGCAAACCGGTGAGCATGTGGCTCTATTAGTATAGGAGATACCTGAAAACATATCACACTTTTCATCATAGTGCTTTTACCAATGCATAAAATGCATGGAGAAGTCATTTCGAATGACTGGTCCTCAGTGTTGTGAGAACGATGACTGGTTAAAATTTTTGGTGGTTTCTTGTTCAGTCCATAGGCCTACATCATGTGGCAAACCGGTGAGCATGTGGCTCTATTAGTATAGGAGATACCTGAAAACATATCACACTTTTCATCATAGTGCTTTTACCAATGCATAAAATGCATGGAGAAGTCATTTCGAATGACTGGTCCTCAGTGTTGTGAGAACGATGACTGGTTAAAATTTTTGGTGGTTTCTTGTTTAGTCCATAGGCCTACATCATGTGGCAAACTGGTGAGCATGTGGCTCTATTAGTATAGGAGATACCTGAAAACATATCACACTTTTCATCACAGTGCTTTTACCAATGCATAAAATGCATGGAGAAGTCATTTCGAATGACTGGTCCTCAGTGTTGTGAGAACGATGACTGGTTAAAATTTTTGGTGGTTTCTTGTTCAGTCCATAGGCCTACATCATGTGGCAAACCGGTGAGCATGTGGCTCTATTAGTATAGGAGATACCTGAAAACATATCACACTTTTCATCATAGTGCTTTTACCAATGCATAAAATGCATGGAGAAGTCATTTCGAATGACTGGTCCTCAGTGTTGTGAAAACGATGACTGGTTAAAATTTTTGGTGGTTTCTTGTTCAGTCCATAGGCCTACATCATGTGGCAAACCGGTGAGCATGTGGCTCTATTAGTATAGGAGATACCTGAAAACATATCACACTTTTCATCATAGTGCTTTTACCAATGCATAAAATGCATGGAGAAGTCATTTCGAATGACTGGTCCTCAGTGTTGTGAGAACGATGACTGGTTAAAATTTTTGGTGGTTTCTTGTTCAGTCCATAGGCCTACATCATGTGGCAAACCGGTGAGCATGTGGCTCTATTAGTATAGGAGATACCTGAAAACATATCACACTTTTCATCATAGTGCTTTTACCAATGCATAAAATGCATGGAGAAGTCATTTCGAATGACTGGTCCTCAGTGTTGTGAGAACGATGACTGGTTAAAATTTTTGGTGGTTTCTTGCTCAGTCCATTAGCCTACATCATGTGGCAAACCGGTGAGCATGTGGCTCTATTAGTATAGGAGATACCTGAAAACATATCACACTTTTCATCATAGTGCTTTTACCAATGCATAAAATGCATGGAGAAGTCATTTCGAATGACTGGTCCTCAGTGTTGTGAGAACGATGACTGGTTAAAATTTTTGGTGGTTTCTTGTTCAGTCCATAGGCCTACATCATGTGGCAAACCGGTGAGCAT
>NW_027193891.1:0-15000 GCF_032444005.1 Ranitomeya imitator | reverse complement strand
GGACCAGCTGACGTTACTGGAACCCGGTTACTAAGCAGGAGGTACCCGTGCCTGAAAGCACTACCAAGGACCACCTGACGTTGGTGGAACTTGGATACCCAGAAGGAGGCACCTAAGCCAAAGGCTCTGCCCGGAACCAGCTGACGGTACTGGAACCAGGATGGGGAGCAGAAGGTACAAGAGCAAAAGACACTGCCGAGAACCAGCTGACGGTGCTGGAACCAGGTGGTGGACCCGAAGGTCCACAGGAGAGGAGAGAACAGCTAGGCCGCGAGGCAGCCGCAGTTACCGAACCCCAACAGTCCTACAGGGGGAGCTGGGCCTACTGGCACTACAGAACCAGCCTTGACTACCAGTTCACGCAGCCCACATAGGAAGCTCCTAAACTGGAGGCACCCTGGAGTTGGCTAACCCGACCGCACCACGACGAGGCAAGCATAGGTGTCTCAGTGAGCTTGACACAACCCGGAAACAGCTGACGGTGCTGAAACCAGGCTTGGCACGAGGGAGTACCTGTGACAAAAACACTGCCGAGAACCAGCTGGCGGTGCTGGAACCCGGATGCGTTGCCCCAGTGTGCAAGAGCCAATGGCACGACCGAGGACCAGCTGACGGTGCTGGAACCCGGTTACTAAGCTGTAGGTGCCCGCGCTTAAAAGCACTACCAAGGACCGCCTGGCGTTGGCGGAACTCGGATACCCAGGAGGAGGCACCTAAGCCAAAGGCTCGGCCCGGAACCAGCTGACGGTGCTGGAACCAGGTGGTGGACCCGAAGGTCCACAGGAGAGGAGAGAACAGCTAGGCCGCGAGGCAGCCGCAGTTACCGAACCCCAACAGTCCTACAGGGGGAGCTGGGCCTACTGGCACTACAGAACCAGCCTTGACTACCAGTTCACGCAGCCCACATAGGAAGCTCCTAAACTGGAGGCACCCTGGAGTTGGCTAACCCGACCGCACCACGACGAGGCAAGCATAGGTGTCTCAGTGAGCTTGACACAACCCGGAAACAGCTGACGGTGCTGAAACCAGGCTTGGCACGAGGGAGTACCTGTGACAAAAACACTGCCGAGAACCAGCTGGCGGTGCTGGAACCCGGATGCGTTGCCCCAGTGTGCAAGAGCCAATGGCACGACCGAGGACCAGCTGACGGTGCTGGAACCCGGTTACTAAGCTGTAGGTGCCCGCGCTTAAAAGCACTACCAAGGACCGCCTGGCGTTGGCGGAACTCGGATACCCAGGAGGAGGCACCTAAGCCAAAGGCTCGGCCCGGAACCAGCTGACGGTGCTGGAACCAGGTGGTGGACCCGAAGGTCCACAGGAGAGGAGAGAACAGCTAGGCCGCGAGGCAGCCGCAGTTACCGAACCCCAACAGTCCTACAGGGGGAGCTGGGCCTACTGGCACTACAGAACCAGCCTTGACTACCAGTTCACGCAGCCCACATAGGAAGCTCCTAAACTGGAGGCACCCTGGAGTTGGCTAACCCGACCGCACCACGACGAGGCAAGCATAGGTGTCTCAGTGAGCTTGACACAACCCGGAAACAGCTGACGGTGCTGAAACCAGGCTTGGCACGAGGGAGTACCTGTGACAAAAACACTGCCGAGAACCAGCTGGCGGTGCTGGAACCCGGATGCGTTGCCCCAGTGTGCAAGAGCCAATGGCACGACCGAGGACCAGCTGACGGTGCTGGAACCCGGTTACTAAGCTGTAGGTGCCCGCGCTTAAAAGCACTACCAAGGACCGCCTGGCGTTGGCGGAACTCGGATACCCAGGAGGAGGCACCTAAGCCAAAGGCTCGGCCCGGAACCAGCTGACGGTGCTGGAACCAGGTGGTGGACCCCAAGGCCCACAGGAGAGGAGAGAACAGCTAGGCCGCGAGGCAGCCGCAGTTACCGAACCCCAACAGTCCTACAGGGGGAGCTGGGCCTACTGGCACTACAGAACCAGCCTTGACTACCAGTTCACGCAGCCCACATAGGAAGCTCCTAAACTGGAGGCACCCTGGAGTTGGCTAACCCGACCGCACCACGACGAGGCAAGCATAGGTGTCTCAGTGAGCTTGACACAACCCGGAAACAGCTGACGGTGCTGAAACCAGGCTTGGCACGAGGGAGTACCTGTGACAAAAACACTGCCGAGAACCAGCTGGCGGTGCTGGAACCCGGATGCGTTGCCCCAGTGTGCAAGAGCCAATGGCACGACCGAGGACCAGCTGACGGTGCTGGAACCCGGTTACTAAGCTGTAGGTGCCCGCGCTTAAAAGCACTACCAAGGACCGCCTGGCGTTGGCGGAACTCGGATACCCAGGAGGAGGCACCTAAGCCAAAGGCTCGGCCCGGAACCAGCTGACGGTGCTGGAACCAGGTGGTGGACCCGAAGGTCCACAGGAGAGGAGAGAACAGCTAGGCCGCGAGGCAGCCGCAGTTACCGAACCCCAACAGTCCTACAGGGGGAGCTGGGCCTACTGGCACTACAGAACCAGCCTTGACTACCAGTTCACGCAGCCCACATAGGAAGCTCCTAAACTGGAGGCACCCTGGAGTTGGCTAACCCGACCGCACCACGACGAGGCAAGCATAGGTGTCTCAGTGAGCTTGACACAACCCGGAAACAGCTGACGGTGCTGAAACCAGGCTTGGCACGAGGGAGTACCTGTGACAAAAACACTGCCGAGAACCAGCTGGCGGTGCTGGAACCCGGATGCGTTGCCCCAGTGTGCAAGAGCCAATGGCACGACCGAGGACCAGCTGACGGTGCTGGAACCCGGTTACTAAGCTGTAGGTGCCCGCGCTTAAAAGCACTACCAAGGACCGCCTGGCGTTGGCGGAACTCGGATACCCAGGAGGAGGCACCTAAGCCAAAGGCTCGGCCCGGAACCAGCTGACGGTGCTGGAACCAGGTGGTGGACCCCAAGGCCCACAGGAGAGGAGAGAACAGCTAGGCCGCGAGGCAGCCGCAGTTACCGAACCCCAACAGTCCTACAGGGGGAGCTGGGCCTACTGGCACTACAGAACCAGCCTTGACTACCAGTTCACGCAGCCCACATAGGAAGCTCCTAAACTGGAGGCACCCTGGAGTTGGCTAACCCGACCGCACCACGACGAGGCAAGCATAGGTGTCTCAGTGAGCTTGACACAACCCGGAAACAGCTGACGGTGCTGAAACCAGGCTTGGCACGAGGGAGTACCTGTGACAAAAACACTGCCGAGAACCAGCTGGCGGTGCTGGAACCCGGATGCGTTGCCCCAGTGTGCAAGAGCCAATGGCACGACTGAGGACCAGCTGACGGTGCTGGAACCCGGTTACTAAGCTGTAGGTGCCCGCGCTTAAAAGCACTACCAAGGACCGCCTGGCGTTGGCGGAACTCGGATACCCAGGAGGAGGCACCTAAGCCAAAGGCTCGGCCCGGAACCAGCTGACGGTGCTGGAACCAGGTGGTGGACCCCAAGGCCCACAGGAGAGGAGAGAACAGCTAGGCCGCGAGGCAGCCGCAGTTACCGAACCCCAACAGTCCTACAGGGGGAGCTGGGCCTACTGGCACTACAGAACCAGCCTTGACTACCAGTTCACGCAGCCCACATAGGAAGCTCCTAAACTGGAGGCACCCTGGAGTTGGCTAACCCGACCGCACCACGACGAGGCAAGCATAGGTGTCTCAGTGAGCTTGACACAACCCGGAAACAGCTGACGGTGCTGAAACCAGGCTTGGCACGAGGGAGTACCTGTGACAAAAACACTGCCGAGAACCAGCTGGCGGTGCTGGAACCCGGATGCGTTGCCCCAGTGTGCAAGAGCCAATGGCACGACCGAGGACCAGCTGACGGTGCTGGAACCCGGTTACTAAGCTGTAGGTGCCCGCGCTTAAAAGCACTACCAAGGACCGCCTGGCGTTGGCGGAACTCGGATACCCAGGAGGAGGCACCTAAGCCAAAGGCTCGGCCCGGAACCAGCTGACGGTGCTGGAACCAGGTGGTGGACCCGAAGGTCCACAGGAGAGGAGAGAACAGCTAGGCCGCGAGGCAGCCGCAGTTACCGAACCCCAACAGTCCTACAGGGGGAGCTGGGCCTACTGGCACTACAGAACCAGCCTTGACTACCAGTTCACGCAGCCCACATAGGAAGCTCCTAAACTGGAGGCACCCTGGAGTTGGCTAACCCGACCGCACCACGACGAGGCAAGCATAGGTGTCTCAGTGAGCTTGACACAACCCGGAAACAGCTGACGGTGCTGAAACCAGGCTTGGCACGAGGGAGTACCTGTGACAAAAACACTGCCGAGAACCAGCTGGCGGTGCTGGAACCCGGATGCGTTGCCCCAGTGTGCAAGAGCCAATGGCACGACCGAGGACCAGCTGACGGTGCTGGAACCCGGTTACTAAGCTGTAGGTGCCCGCGCTTAAAAGCACTACCAAGGACCGCCTGGCGTTGGCGGAACTCGGATACCCAGGAGGAGGCACCTAAGCCAAAGGCTCGGCCCGGAACCAGCTGACGGTGCTGGAACCAGGTGGTGGACCCGAAGGTCCACAGGAGAGGAGAGAACAGCTAGGCCGCGAGGCAGCCGCAGTTACCGAACCCCAACAGTCCTACAGGGGGAGCTGGGCCTACTGGCACTACAGAACCAGCCTTGACTACCAGTTCACGCAGCCCACATAGGAAGCTCCTAAACTGGAGGCACCCTGGAGTTGGCTAACCCGACCGCACCACGACGAGGCAAGCATAGGTGTCTCAGTGAGCTTGACACAACCCGGAAACAGCTGACGGTGCTGAAACCAGGCTTGGCACGAGGGAGTACCTGTGACAAGAACACTGCCGAGAACCAGCTGGCGGTGCTGGAACCCGGATGCGTTGCCTTGCCTATTAAAGATTGTCTTCCTAGAGCCCCAACTAGCGGTGTTGGAGCAAAGGGTAAGCAGGGGGAGATGAGTGTAGGCCGAAGCCTGCACTGGAGGCAGCTTTGTGTCTGCGTTGCGTTTGCAGGACACTTTGCCGGCTACACACTGGGGGAACAGCTGGCGTTGCTGAACCCCACTAACACAATGGCGTGTGTTTTTCTCTGTGCAGCTAGCACTTGCGGGCAAAAACTAGCGATGTTAGAGCCCGTGTTGAAGCAGGAGGAGGAGGAGAGGAGCAGAGTGTAGGCCGAAGCCTAGTTGAACCAATTTCAAAGGTTACCTTTAACCCCCCCCCTCAGGTGTTGCAAGGTACAAGAGCCACACCTTGAACAGCATTAATGATGCACAAGTCAAAGGTTGCTCTATTTAATTTTGCTCCTTGCACACGCTGAATTAAACACGTACACTATTTAGCCCATTATACTGTCAAACAGTTGTGGAGGCGTGACTTGTCTTTTTAACGAGACGCAGCACAGGTGTCAAAATTTGCACCTAGGTACTGGGCGCAGATTCCTGAGCGTTGTTATTTGCTGTACAGGAGTCTGCGCTATTGTGTTATCCCTTGGCAATACCCTGTTAGTGCAGGCCGTCTCATGACCTCATTTCATGTTGGCCGGTGCGGTTAACGATGGCCATAAATCCCAGACCCATAGTGGCTTTTCCTAAAGTCACACTGCGGTGCTGGGATTCGTGGCCTTGTGCAGTAAATATGTTCGCCGCTCACACATGTCCTTACACCTGCTTCAGACTGGGCGGCCTCAGCTGATCCCTTATCGCATGCCGCGGCCATGAGGCCGCACAGTCAGAAGAAGGCGGAAGGAGGGGAGTGAAAACAGGGGAACATATGCACTGCTCGTGCCCATCAATCACACCCTCGCAGTCAAAATATATGAGACAACGGGGGGCGTTGTGTCGGACAGGGGGGACGCACAGGCACAGCCAGCCAACCAATGATGTCAGGAGACGGGCAGCGCTAACAATGGGGGTGCTGCGTGTCATTAAAAAGGAAAGTCACACCTCAGGGACATTGTAATGGTCTGTAATGAGACACATTTTGTACTTGTTGAGTTCCACGTGTGCAAGGAGAAAAAGTCAGCCACCTTGTACAAATGCAGCAGTACTGCTGTACAAGGTGGCTGTTATACATAGAAACACCTGTGGGTGGGGGGCAGGCTCCCTTCAATTTCAGTTCATGTGCCTGCGTGGCGTTTGCAGGTCACGTTGCAAGCTACACAGCAGGGGAACAGCTGGCGTTGCTGAACCCCACTGACACATTGACTGGTGTTTTTCTCTGTGCACATTGCATGTCCGGGCAAAAACTAGCGGTGTTAGAGCCCAGGGTCAGCAGGAGGAGGAGGAGAGGAGCAAAGTGTAGGCCGCAGCCTGCACTGGTGGCAGCTTTTGTTCTGTTGTGCCAGCGTGGCTTGTGCTGGACACGTTGCCGACTACACAGCAGGGGAACAGCTGGCGGTGCTGAACCCCACTAACACATTGGCTGGTGTTTTTCTCTGTGCAGCTAGCATTTCCGGGCAGAAACTGGCGTTGTTTGAGCCCAGGGTCAGCAGGAGGAGTAGAGGAGCAGAGTGTAGGCCGAAGCCTAGTTGAACCAATTTCAAAGGTTACCTTTAACCCCCCCCTCAGGTGTTGCAAGGTACAAGAGCCACACCTTGAACAGCATTAATGATGCACAAGTCAAAGGTTGCTCTATTTAATTTTGCTCCTTGCACACGCTGAATTAAACACGTACACTATTTAGCCCATTATACTGTCAAACAGTTGTGGAGGCGTGACTTGTCTTTTTAACGAGACGCAGCACAGGTGTCAAAATTTGCACCTAGGTACTGGGCGCAGATTCCTGAGCGTTGTTATTTGCTGTACAGGAGTCTGCGCTCTTGTGTTATCCCTTGGCAATACCCTGTTAGTGCAGGCCGTCTCATGACCTCATTTCATGTTGGCCGGTGCGGTTAACGATGGCCATAAATCCCAGACCCACAGTGGCTTTTCCTAAAGTCACACTGCGGTGCTGGGATTCGTGGCCTTGTGCAGTAAATATGATCGCCGCTCACACATGTCCTTACACCTGCTTCAGACTGGGCGGCCTCAGCTGATCCCTTATCGCATGCCGCGGCCATGAGGCCGCACAGTCAGAAGAAGGCGGAAGGAGGGGAGTGAAAACAGGGGAACATATGCACTGCTCGTGCCCATCAATCACACCCTCGCAGTCAAAATATATGAGACAACGGGGGGCGTTGTGTCGGGCAGGGGGGACGCACAGGCACAGCCAGCCAACCAATGATGTCAGGAGACGGGCAGCGCTAACAATGGGGGTGCTGCGTGTCATTACAAAGGAAAGTCACACCTCAGGGACATTGTAATGGTCTCTAATGAGACACATTTTGTACGTGTTGAGTTCCACGTGGGCAAGGAGAAAAAGTCAGCCACCTCGTACAAATGCAGCAGTACTGCTGTACAAGGTGGCTGATATACATAGAAACACCTGTGGGTGGGGGGCAGGCTCCCTTCAATTTCAGTTCATGTGCCTGCGTGGCGTTTGCAGGTCACGTTGCAAGCTACACAGCAGGGGAACAGCTGGCGTTGCTGAACCCCACTAACACATTGGCTGGTGTTTTTCTCTGTGCAGCTAGCATGTCCGGGCAGAAACTGGCGTTGTTTGAGCCCAGGGTCAGCAGGAGGAGGAGAGGAGCAAAGTGTAGGCCGAAGCCTGCACTGGTGGCAGCTTTTGGTCGGTTGTGCCAGCGTGGCTTGTGCTGGACACGTTGCCGACTACACAGCAGGGGAACAGCTGGCGGTGCTGAACCCCACTAACACATTGGCTTGTGTTTTTCTCTGTGCAGCTAGCATTTCCGGGCAAAAACTAGCGGTGTTTGAGCCCAGGGTCAGCAGGAGGAGTAGAGGAGCAGAGTGTAGGCCGAAGCCTAGTTGAACCAATTTCAAAGGTTACCTTTAACCCCCCCCTCAGGTGTTGCAAGGTACAAGAGCCACACCTTGTGCAGCATTAATGCTGCACAAGTAAAAGGTTGCTCTATTTGTTTTGCTCCTTGCACACGCTGACTAAAACACGTACACTATTTAGCCCATTATACTGTCAAACAGTTGTGGAGGCGTGACTTGTCTTTTTAACGAGACGCAGCACAGGTGTCAAAATTTGCACCTAGGTACTGGGCGCAGATTCCTGAGCGTTGTTATTTGCTGTACAGGAGTCTGCGCTATTGTGATCCCTTGGCCATGCGCTGTGAGCGCTTCCTGTCTTCTGACCTCATTTCATGTCGGCCGTTGCGGTTAGCGATGGACATGAATCCCAGACCCACAGTGTGTTTTTAAAAAATCACACTGCGGTGCTGGGATTCGTGCCCTGGTGCACTAAATATGTTTGCCGCTCACACATGTCCTTACACCTGCTTCAGACTGGGCGGCCTCATCTGATCCCTTATCGCCTGCCGCGGCCATGAGGACACCCAGTCTGAAGAAGGCGGAAGGAGATGAGTGAACACAGGCAAACATATGCACTGCACATGCCCATCAATCACACCCTCGCTGTCCAAAAAAATAAGACACCGAGGGCCGTTGTTTCGAGCAGGGGAGATGCACAGGCGCAGCCAGCTAACCAATGATGTCAAAAGACGGGCAGCGCTAACAAGGGTGGTGCTGCGTGTCATTACAAAGGAAAGTCACACCTCAGGGACATTGTAATGGTCTCTAATGAGACACATTTTGTACGTGTTGAGTTCCACGTGGGCAAGGAGAAAAAGTCAGCCACCTCGTACAAATGCAGCAGTACTGCTGTACAAGGTGGCTGTTATACATAGAAACACCTGTGGGTGGGGGGCAGGCTCCCTTCAATTTCAGTTCATGTGCCTGCGTGGCGTTTGCAGGTCACGTTGCAAGCTACACAGCAGGGGAACAGCTGGCGTTGCTGAACCCCACTGACACATTGACTGGTGTTTTTCTCTGTGCAGATTGCATGTCCGGGCAAAAACTAGCGGTGTTAGAGCCCAGGGTCAGCAGGAGGAGGAGGAGAGGAGCAAAGTGTAGGCCGAAGCCTGCACTGGTGGCAGCTTTTGGTCGGTTGTGCCAGCGTGGCTTGTGCTGGACACGATGCCGGCTACACAGCGGGGGAACAGCAGGCGGTGCTGAACCCCACTAACACATTGGCTGGTGTTTTTCTCTGTGCAGCTAGCATGTCCGGGCAGAAACTGGCGTTGTTTGAGCCCAGGGTCAGCAGGAGGAGGAGAGGAGCAAAGTGTAGGCCGAAGCCTGCACTGGTGGCAGCTTTTGGTCGGTTGTGCCAGCGTGGCTTGTGCTGGACACGTTGCCGACTACACAGCAGGGGAACAGCTGGCGGTGCTGAACCCCACTAACACATTGGCTGGTGTTTTTCTCTGTGCAGCTAGCATTTCCGGGCAAAAACTAGCGGTGTTTGAGCCCAGGGTCAGCAGGAGGAGTAGAGGAGCAGAGTGTAGGCCGAAGCCTAGTTGAACCAATTTCAAAGGTTACCTTTAACCCCCCCCTCAGGTGTTGCAAGGTACAAGAGCCACACCTTGTGCAGCATTAATGCTGCACAAGTAAAAGGTTGCTCTATTTGTTTTGCTCCTTGCACACGCTGACTAAAACACGTACACTATTTAGCCCATTATACTGTCAAACAGTTGTGGAGGCGTGACTTGTCTTTTTAACGAGACGCAGCACAGGTGTCAAAATTTGCACCTAGGTACTGGGCGCAGATTCCTGAGCGTTGTTATTTGCTGTACAGGAGTCTGCGCTATTGTGATCCCTTGGCCATGCGCTGTGAGCGCTTCCTGTCTTCTGACCTCATTTCATGTCGGCCGTTGCGGTTAGCGATGGACATGAATCCCAGACCCACAGTGTGTTTTTAAAAAATCACACTGCGGTGCTGGGATTCGTGCCCTGGTGCACTAAATATGTTTGCCGCTCACACATGTCCTTACACCTGCTTCAGACTGGGCGGCCTCATCTGATCCCTTATCGCCTGCCGCGGCCATGAGGACACCCAGTCTGAAGAAGGCGGAAGGAGATGAGTGAACACAGGCAAACATATGCACTGCACATGCCCATCAATCACACCCTCGCTGTCCAAAAAAATAAGACACCGAGGGCCGTTGTTTCGAGCAGGGGAGATGCACAGGCGCAGCCAGCTAACCAATGATGTCAAAAGACGGGCAGCGCTAACAAGGGTGGTGCTGCGTGTCATTACAAAGGAAAGTCACACCTCAGGGACATTGTAATGGTCTCTAATGAGACACATTTTGTACGTGTTGAGTTCCACGTGGGCAAGGAGAAACAGTCAGCCACCTCGTACAAATGCAGCAGTACTGCTGTACAAGGTGGCTGATATACATAGAAACACCTGTGGGTGGGGGGCAGGCTCCCTTCAATTTCAGTTCATGTGCCTGCGTGGCGTTTGCAGGTCACGTTGCAAGCTACACAGCAGGGGAACAGCTGGCGTTGCTGAACCCCACTGACACATTGACTGGTGTTTTTCTCTGTGCAGATTGCATGTCCGGGCAAAAACTAGCGGTGTTAGAGCCCAGGGTCAGCAGGAGGAGGAGGAGAGGAGCAAAGTGTAGGCCGAAGCCTGCACTGGTGGCAGCTTTTGGTCGGTTGTGCCAGCGTGGCTTGTGCTGGACACGATGCCGGCTACACAGCGGGGGAACAGCAGGCGGTGCTGAACCCCACTAACACATTGGCTGGTGTTTTTCTCTGTGCAGCTAGCATGTCCGGGCAGAAACTGGCGTTGTTTGAGCCCAGGGTCAGCAGGAGGAGGAGAGGAGCAAAGTGTAGGCCGAAGCCTGCACTGGTGGCAGCTTTTGGTCGGTTGTGCCAGCGTGGCTTGTGCTGGACACGTTGCCGACTACACAGCAGGGGAACAGCTGGCGGTGCTGAACCCCACTAACACATTGGCTGGTGTTTTTCTCTGTGCAGCTAGCATTTCCGGGCAAAAACTAGCGGTGTTTGAGCCCAGGGTCAGCAGGAGGAGTAGAGGAGCAGAGTGTAGGCCGAAGCCTAGTTGAACCAATTTCAAAGGTTACCTTTAACCCCCCCCTCAGGTGTTGCAAGGTACAAGAGCCACACCTTGTGCAGCATTAATGCTGCACAAGTAAAAGGTTGCTCTATTTGTTTTGCTCCTTGCACACGCTGACTAAAACACGTACACTATTTAGCCCATTATACTGTCAAACAGTTGTGGAGGCGTGACTTGTCTTTTTAACGAGACGCAGCACAGGTGTCAAAATTTGCACCTAGGTACTGGGCGCAGATTCCTGAGCGTTCTTATTTGCTGTACAGGAGTCTGCGCTATTGTGATCCCTTGGCCATGCGCTGTGAGCGCTTCCTGTCTTCTGACCTCATTTCATGTCGGCCGTTGCGGTTAGCGATGGACATGAATCCCAGACCCACAGTGTGTTTTCAAAAAATCACACTGCGTGGCTGGGATTCGTGGCCTTGTGCAGTAAATAGGTTGGCCGCTTACACATGTCCTTACACCTGCTCCAGACTGGGCGGCCTCAGCTGATCCCTTATCGCCTACCACGGCCAGGAGGCCGCACAGTCTGAAGAAGGCGGAAGGAGATGAGTTAAGACAGGCGAACATATGCACTGCTCGTGCCCATAAACCACACCCTCGCTGACAAAATAAATATGACAACGAGGGGCGTTGTTTCTAGCAGGGCGGATGCACAGGCGCAGCCAGCTAACCATGATGACAAAAGACGGGAAACGCTACCAAGGGGGGTGCTGCGTATCATTACAAAGGAAAGTCACACCTCAGGGACAGTGGAATGGTCTCAATGAGACACATTTTGTACGTGTTGAGTTCCACGTGGGCAAGGAGAAAAAGTCAGCCACCTTGTACAAATGCAGCAGTACTGCTGTACTAGGTGGCTGTTATACATAGAAACACCTGGGGGGGTGGGGCCAGGTTCCCTTTTAATTTCAGTTCCTGTGCCTGCATGGCGTTTGCAGGTCACGTTGCCGGCTACACAGCAGGGGAACAGCTGGCGTTGCTGAACCCCACTAACACATTGGCTGGTGTTTTTCTCTGTGCAGCTAGCACTTCCGGGCAAAAACTAGCGGTGTTTGAGCCCAGGGTCAGCAGGAGGAGGAGAGGAGCAGAGTGTAGGCCGAAGCCTGCACTGGTGGCAGCTTTTGTTCTGTTGTGCCAGCGTGGCTTGTGCTGGACACGTTGCCGACTACACAGCAGGGGAACAGCTGGCGGTGCTGAACCCCACTGACACATCACCTAGTGTTTTTTTCTGTGTAGACAACACTTCCAGGTGGCAACTGACAGTGTTGAAACCCAGGGAATCAAAGAGGAGCAGAGTGTAGGCCGAAGCCTGCAGTGGAGCAAGTTGAAAGGGAACCTTTAACCCCCCCCCCCAGGCATTTGTTGCTGAAAGAGCCATCTTGTACAGCAGTAATACTGCACATGGAAAATGGTGGCTCCGAAAATTATGCTCCTTGCAAACGCTGAAGTACACACTCATATAATGTGTCCCCTCACACCGTCAAACCATCCCGGAAGTGGGACTTTCCTTTGTAATGTGACACAGCACAGCCGTCATTCCAACCCCCTTGGTGCCGGCACCACCTCCTCAACGTTGTTTGGTTCTGTCACGGAGCCCGCACTGTAATGTTATCCCTTGGCCATGCACAGTTAGCGGTGCCCGTCTTCTGACATCATGTAGGTGTCAGGCTGGCAGTGCCTGTGCGTCCAAGCTGCCCGAGATCCAACCTTGCAGTGTCATCTAATGTAGTCCCACTGCGGGCCAGGGATCCATGGGCATGCGCAGTGGCATATCATCGCCTCTCACTCACCTCCTTCCTGCTTCTTCAGACTGTGCGGCGTCACGGCCGTGGCATGCTATTAGGGATCAGCTGACGCCGCCTAGTCTGAAGAAGCGTGAAGAAGGGGAGTGAGAGGCTAGTATATGCACTGCGCATGGCCATGGATACCAGGCCCACTGTGGATCACATTAGACGACACTGCGAGGTGTGATTTCGGGCAGCGTGGACGCACAGGCGCAGCCAGGACGACAACAAATGATGTCAGAGGACGGGCAGCGCAAACTGTGCATGGCCAAGGGATAACATAACAGCGCAGGGTCCATGACGGAATCAAACAACGCTAAGGAGGCAGCGCACGGTGCCAAGGGGGTAGCAATGACGGGCTGTGCTGTGTCACATTACAAAGGAAAGTCCCACCTCCGGGACGGTTGGACGGTGTGAGGGGACACATTACATGAGTGTGTAGTTCAGCGTTTGCAAGGAGCATAATTTCAAGAGCGACCTTTCCCTTGTGCAGTATTAGTGCTGCACATGGTGGCTCTTTCAGTAACAAACGCCTAGGGGGGGGGGGGGACAGGTCCCCTTACATTTTAGTTGTGCCAGCGTGGCGGTCGCATGACACGTTGCCGGATACACAGCTGGGGATCAGCTGACGTTACTGAACCCCAATAACAGAGGAGCGACTGTTGACTGTGCACACAGCACTTCCAGGCACCAACTGGCGGTGTTAGAGCCCAGGGACAGCAGGAGGAGCAGATTGGAGGTATTGCCGCACACACAGCTGGGGATCAGCTGACGTTACTGAACCCCAATAACAGAGGAGCGACTGTTGACTGTGCACACAGCACTTCCAGGCACCAACTGGCGGTGTTAGAGCCCAGGGACAGCAGGAGGAGCAGAGGAACAGAGTGTAGGCCGAAGCCTGATTGGAGCAAGTTGAAAGGAAACCTTTAACCCCCCCCCCCCAAGACGTTTGTAGCTGAAAGAGCCATGTTGTGCAGCACTAAGGATGCAAAAGGAAAAGGTTGCTCTTTTAATTATGCTCCTTGCAAACACCGAAGTAAACACTAAAAATGTGTCCCTTTATACCGTTAAACCGTTCCGGAGGTGCGAATTTCCTTCGTAATGGGACACAGCACAGCTGTCATTCCTATCCCCTTGATGCCGTGCGCTGCCTCCTCAGCGTTGTTTTAAGCTGCCACGGAGCCTGCGCTGTTCTGTTAGCCCTTGGCCATGCCCAATTAGCGCTGCCTGTCTTCTGACATAATTTGGTGTCAGGCTGTCAGTGCCTGTGCGTCCACGCTGCTCCAGATCCCACCTCGCAGTCTCATCTAACGTAATCCCACTGCGGGCCTTGGAACCATGGGCATGCACAGTGCATAACCTCGACTCTCACTCCCCTCCTTCCCTCTTCTTCAGACTGTGCGGTGTCACGGCCGTGGCATGCTAGGGATCAGCTGACGGCGCACAGTCTAAAGAAGGCGGAGGGAAATGAGCGAGAGCCCGAGGGGAAGATATGCACTGCGCATGCCCATGGATCCCAGGCCCGCAGTGTGACTCAATCAGAAGACACTGCGAGGCGGGATCTCGGGCAGCGCGTGCCGCACAGGCGCAGCCAGCCTGACACCAAATTATGTCAGAAGACAGGCAGCGCAAATAGGGCATGCCCAAGGGATAACAGAACAGCGCAGGCTCCGTGACAGCTTAAAACAACGCTGAGGAGGCAGCGCATGGCACCAAGGGGGTAGGAATGACGGCTGTGCTGCGTCACATTACGAAGGAAAGTCCCAGCTCCGGGACGGTATAACGGTATCAGT
Organism: Ranitomeya imitator; assembly: GCF_032444005.1. Taxonomy (NCBI): domain Eukaryota; kingdom Metazoa; phylum Chordata; class Amphibia; order Anura; family Dendrobatidae; genus Ranitomeya; species Ranitomeya imitator. Next base: position 469 of record NW_027193891.1, on the reverse strand, counting down.
GAACACATTTTATAAGTGTTAAGTTCTGCGTGTGCAAAGAGCTAAAAAAAAAGAGCTACCTTTTCCTTGTGCAGCATTACTGCTGCACAAGATGGCTCTTTCAGTAACAAACGACGGGGGGGGGGGGGGACAGGTTCCCTTACATTTAGGTTGTTGTGCCAGCGTGGCGGTCGCAGGACACATTGCCGGCTACACAGCTGGGGATCAGCTGACGTTACTGAAACCCAATAACACTGGGTCGTATGTTTTTACTGTGCAGCCTGCACTTCTGAGCCGCAACTGGCGGTGTTGGAGCCCAGGAATAGCAGTTCAGGTGGTAGAAAGATGAACACAGCAGGAGACCTGGATGACACCCAATTACTTAATCAGGCAGAGGAGTGGCAAATTCCTGCGAGATCCAGGCCTGGTTCATTTTCAGGAAAGTAAGCCGGTCAACGTTATCGGAGGATAGTCGCATGCGACGGTCTGT
>NW_027193890.1:0-18722 GCF_032444005.1 Ranitomeya imitator | reverse complement strand
TGTAGAGTGTAGGGTATAGAGTGTTGGGTGTAGAGTGCAGGGTGTAGAGTGCAGGGTGTAGAGTGCAGGGTATAGAGTGTAGGGTATAGAGTGTAAGGTATAGAGTGTAGTGTATAGAGTGTATGTTATAGAGTGTAGGGTATAGAGTGTAGAGTTTAGGGTATAGAGTGTAGTGTATAGAGTGTATGGTATAGAGTGTATGGTATAGAGTGTAGAGTGTAGGGTATAGAGTGTAGGGTATAGAGTGTAGGGTATAGAGTGTAGGGTATAGAGTGTAGAGTGTAGGGTATAGAGTGTAGGGTATAGAGTGTAGGGTATAGAGTGTAGGGTATAGAGTGTAGGTCATAGAGTGTAGGGTATAGAGTGTAGGTTATAGAGTGTAGCTTATAGAGCGTAGGGTGTAGGGTATAGAGTGTAGGGTATAGAGTGTAGGGTATAGAGTGTAGAGTGTAGGGTATAGAGTGTATGGTATAGAGTTTAGGGTGTAGAGTGTAGGGTATAGAGTGTAGAGTTTAGGGTATAGAGTGTAGGGTATAGAGTGTAGGGTATAGAGTGTATGGTATAGAGAGTATGGTATAGAGTGTAGGGTATAGAGTGTAGGGTATAGAGTGCAGGGTATAGAGTGTATGGTGTAGAGTGTATGGTATAGAGTGTATGGTATAGAGTGTAGGGTATAGAGTGTATGGTATAGAGTGTAGGGTATAGAGTGTAGAGTGTAGGGTATAGAGTGTAGGGTATAGAGTGTAGGGTATAGAGTGTAGGCTATAGAGTGTAGGGTGTAGAGTGTAGGGTATAGTGTGTAGGGTGTAGAGTGTAGGGTATAGAGTGTTGGGTGTAGAGTGCAGGGTGTAGAGTGCAGGGTGTAGAGTGCAGGGTATAGAGTGTAGGGTATAGAGTGTAAGGTATAGAGTGTAGTGTATAGAGTGTATGTTATAGAGTGTAGGGTATAGAGTGTAGAGTTTAGGGTATAAAGTGTAGTGTATAGAGTGTATGGTATAGAGTGTATGGTATAGAGTGTAGGGTATAGAGTGTAGGGTATAGAGTGTAGGGTATAGAGTGTAGGGTATAGAGTGTACAGTGTAGGGTATAGAGTGTAGGGTATAGAGTGTAGGGTATAGAGTGTAGGGTATAGAGTGTAGGTTATAGAGTGTAGGGCATAGAGTGTAGGTTATAGAGTGTAGCTTATAGAGCGTAGGGTGTAGGGTATAGAGTGTAGGGTATAGAGTGTAGGGTATAGAGTGTAGAGTGTAGGGTATAGAGTGTATGGTATAGAGCTTAGGGTGTAGAGTGTAGGGTATAGAGTGTAGAGTTTAGGGTATAGAGTGTGGGGCATAGAGTGTATGGTATACAGTGTAGAGTGTAGGGTATAGAGTGTAGGGTATAGAGTGTAGAGTGTAGGGTATAGAGTGTAGGGTATAGAGTGCAGGTTGTAGAGTGTAGGGTATAGAGTGTAGGGTATAGAGTGTAGGGTATAAAGTGTAGAGTGTAGGGTATAGAGTGTATAGTGTAGGGTATAGAGTGAAGGGTATAGAGTGTAGGATATAGAGTGTATAGTGTAGGGTATAGAGTGTATGCTATAGAGTGTATGGTGTAGAGTGTATGGTATAGAGTGTAGGGTGTAGAGTGTATGGTATAGAGTGTAGGGTATAGAGTGTAGGGTATAGAGTGTAGGGTATAGATTGTATGTTATAGAGTGTAGGGTATAGAGTGTAGAGTGTAGGGTATAGAGTTTAGAGTGTAGGGTATAGAGTGTAGGGTATAGAGTGTAAGGTATAGAGTGTAGAGTGTAGGGTATAGAGTGTAGGGTATAGAGGGTAGGGTAAAGAGTGTAGAGTGTAGGGTACAGAGTGCAGGGTGTAGAGTGTAGGGAATAGAGTGTAGAGTGTAGGGTGTAGAGTGTAGGGTGTAGAGTGTAGGGTGTAGGGTATAGAGTGTAGGGTATAGAGTGTAGGGTATAGAGTGTAGAGTGTAGGGTGTAGAGTGTAGAGTATAGACTGTAGGGTATAGATTGTAGGGTGTAGGGATTAGAGTGTAGGGATTAGAGTGTAGGGTGTAGAGTGTAGGGTGTAGAGTGTAGGGTATAGAGTGTAGGGTATAGAGTGTAGAGTGTAGGGATTAGAGTGTAGGGATTAGAGTTTAGGGTATAGAGTGTAGGGTATAGAGTGTAGAGTGTAGGGTATAGAGTGTAGGGTATAGAGTGTAGGGTATAGAGTGTAGGGTATAGAGTGTAGGGAATAGAGTGTAGAGTGTAGGGTGTAGAATGTAAGGTATAGAGTGTAGTGTATAGAGTGTATGTTATAGAGTGTAGGGTATAGAGTGTAGAGTGTAGGGTATAGAGTGTAGGGTATAGAGTGTAGGGTATAGAGTGTAGAGTGTAGGGTGTAGGGTATAGAGTGTAGGGTATAGAGTGCACGTTGTAGAGTGTAGGGTATAGAGTGTAGGGTATAGAGAGTAGGGTATAAAGTGTAGAGTGTAGGGTATAGAGTGTATAGTGTAGGGTATAGAGTGTAGGGTACAGAGTGTAGAGTGTAGGGTATAGAGTGTATGCTATAGAGTGTATGGTGTAGAGTGTATGGTATAGAGTGTAGGGTATAGAGTGTAGAGTGTAGGGTATATAGTGTAGGGTATAGAGTGTAGGGTGTAGAGTGTAGGGTATAGAGTGTAGGGTATAGAGTGTATGGTATAGAGTGTATGGTATAGCGTGTAGGGTATAGAGTGTAGGGTATAAAGTGTATGGTATAGAGTGTATGGTATAGAGTGTATGGTATAGAGTGTATGGTATAGAGTGTAGGGTATAGAGTGTATGGTATAGAGTGTAGGGTATAGAGTGTAGAGTGTAGGGTATAGAGTGTAGGGTATAGAGTGTAGGGTATAGAGTGTAGGCTATAGAGTGTAGGGTATAGAGTGTAGAGTGTAGGGTATAGAGTGTAGGGTGTAGAGTGTAGGGTATAGAGTGTTGGGTGTAGAGTGCAGGGTGTATTGTGCAGGGTGTAGAGTGCAGGGTATAGAGTGTAGGGTATAGAGTGTAGGGTATAAAGTGTAGAGTGTAGGGTATAGAGTGTAGGGTATAGAGTGTAGGGTGTAGAGTGTAGGGTGTAGAGGTTATGGTATAGAGTGTAGGGTATAGAGTGTAGGGTATAGAGTGTAGAGTGTAGGGTATAGAGTGTAGGGTATAGAGCTTAGGGTGTAGAGTGTAGGATATAGAGTGTAGAGTTTAGGGTATAGAGTGTGGGGCATAAAGTGTATGGTATACAGTGTAGAGTGTAGAGTGTAGGGTATAGAGTGTATAGTGTAGGGTATAGAGTGTAGGGTGTAGAGTGTAGGGTGTAGAGTGTAGGGTGTAGAGTGTAGGGTGTAGAGTGTATGGTATAGAGTGTAGGGTATAGAGTGTAGAGTGTAGGGTATAGAGTGTAGGGTATAGAGTGTAGGGTATAGAGTGTAGGGTATAGAGTGTAGGGTGTAGAGTGTAGGGTATAGAGTGTAGAGTTTAGGGTAGAGAGTGTGGGTCATAGAGTGTATGGTATACAGTGTAGAGTGTAGGGTATAGAGTGTATAGTGTAGGGTATAGAGTGTAGGGTATAGAGTGTAGGGTATAAAGTGTAGAGTGTAGGGTATAGAGTGTATGGTATAGAGTGTAGGGTATAAAGTGTAGAGTGTAGGGTATAGAGTGTAGGGTATAGAGTGTAGGGTATAGAGTGTAGGGTAAAGAGTGTAGAGTGTAGGGTACAGAGTGCAGGGTGTAGAGTGTAGGGTATAGAGTGTAGAGTGTAGAGTGTAGGGTGTAGAGTGTAGGGTATAGAGTGTAGGGTATAGAGTGTAGGGTATAGAGTGTAGGGTATAAAGTGTAGGGTATAGAGTGTAGGGTATAGAGTGCAGGTTGTAGAGTGTAGGGTATAGAGTGTATGGTATAGGGTGTAGGGTATAAAGTGTAGGGTATAGAGTGTAGGGTATAGAGTGTAGGGTATAGAGTGTAGAGTTTAGGGTATAGAATGTAGTGTATAGATTGTATGGTATAGAGTGTATGGTATAGAGTGTATGGTATAGAGTGTAGAGTGTAGGGTATAGAGTGTAGGGTATAGAGTGTAGGGTATAGAGTGTAGGGTATAGAGTGTAGGTTATAGAGTGTAGCGTATAGAGCGTAGGGTGTAGGGTATAGAGTATAGGGTATAGAGTGTAGGGTATAGAGTGTAGGGTATAGAGTGTATGGTATAGAGCTTAGGGTGTAGAGTGTAGGGTATAGAGTGTAGAGTTTAGGGTAGAGAGTGTGGGGCATAGAGTGTATGGTATACAGTGTAGAGTGTAGGGTATAGAGTGTATAGTGTAGGGTATAGAGTGTAGGGAATAGAGTGTATGGTATAGAGTGTAGGGTATAAAGTGTAGAGTGTAGGGTATAGAGTGTATGGTATAGAGTGTAGGGTATAAAGTGTAGAGTGTAGGGTATAGAGTGTAGGGTATAGAGTGTAGGCTATAGAGTGTAGAGTTTAGAGTGTAGGGTATAGAATGTAGAGCGTATGGTGTAGAGTGTAAAGTGTAGGGTATAGAGTGTAGGGTATAGAGTGTAGAGTGTAGGGTATAGAGTGTAGGTTATAGAGTGTAGGGTATAGAGTGTAGGGTATAGATTGTAGGGTATAGGGTATAGAGTGTATGGTGTAGAGTGTAGGGTATAGAGTGTAGGGTGTAGGGTGTAGAATGTGGGGTGTAGAGTGGTGTAGAGTGTAGGATGTAGAGTGTATGGTATAGAGTGTAGGGTATAGAGTATAGAGTGTATGGTATAGAGTGTAGTGTATAGAGTGTAGGGTATAGGGTATAGAGTGTAGGGTATAGAGTGTAGGGTATAGAGTTTAGAGTGTAGGGTATAGAGTGTAAGGTATAGAGTGTAGGGTGTGGAGTGTAGGGTATAGAGTGTAGGATATAGAGTGTATGGTATAGAGTGTAGGGTATAGAGTGTATGGTATAGAGTGTAGAGTGTAGGGTATAGAGTGTATGGTATAGAGTGTAGGGTATAGAGTGTAGGGTATAGAGTGTAGAGTGTAGGGTATATTGTGTAGGGTATAGAGTGTAGAGTGTAGGGTATAGAGTGTAGGGTATAGAGTGTAGGGTATAGAGTGTAGAGTGTAGGGATTAGAGTGTAGGGATTAGAGTGTAGGGTATAGAGTGTAGAGTGTAGAGTATAGAGTGTAGGGTATAGAGTGTAGTGATTAGAGTGTAGGGATTAGAGTGTAGGGATTAGAGTGTAGGGATTAGAGTGTACGGTATAGAGTGTAGGGTATAGAATGTAGGGTATAGAGTGTAGGGTATAGAGTGTAGAGTTTAGAGTGTAGGGTATAGAATGTAGAGCGTAGGGTGTAGAGTGTAAAGTGTAGGGTATAGAGTGTAGGGTATAGACCGTAGAGTGTAGGGTATAGAGTGTAGGGTATACAGTGTATGGTATAGAGTGTAGGGTATAGAGTGTAGAGTGTAGGGTATAGAGTGTAGGGTATAGAGTGTAGGGTATAGAGTGTAGGGTATAGATTGTAGGGTATAGGGTATAGAGTGTATGGTGTAGAGTGTAGGGTATAGAGTGTAGGGTGTAGGGTGTAGAGTGTGGGGTGTAGAGTGGTGTAGAGTGTAGGATGTAGAGTGTATGGTATAGAGTGTAGGATATAGAGTATAGAGTGTATGGTATAGAGTGTAGTGTATAGAGTGTAGGGTATAGGGTATAGAGTGTAGGGTATAGAGTGTAGGGTATAGAGTTTAGAGTGTAGGGTATAGAGTGTAAGGTATAGAGTGTAGGGTGTGGAGTGTAGGGTATAGAGTGTAGGATATAGAGTGTATGGTATAGAGTGTAGGGTATAGAGTGTATGGTATAGAGTGTAGAGTGTAGGGTATAGAGTGTATGGTATAGAGTGTAGGGTATAGAGTGTAGGGTATAGAGTGTAGAGTGTAGGGTATAGAGTGTAGGGTATAGAGTGTAGAGTGTAGGGTATAGAGTGTAGGGTATAGAGTGTAGGGTATAGAGTGTAGAGTGTAGGGATTAGAGTGTAGGGTATAGAGTGTAGGGTATAGAGTGTAGAGTGTATAGTATAGAGTGTAGGGTATAGAGTGTAGGGATTAGAGTGTAGGGATTAGAGTGTAGGGATTAGAGTGTAGGGATTAGAGTGTAGGGTATAGAGTGTAGGATATAGAGTGTAGGGTATAGAGTGTAGGGTATAGAGTGTAGGGTATAAAGTGTAGAGTGTATGGTATAGAGTGTAGGGTATAGAGTGTAAAGTGTAGGGTATAGAGTGTATGGTATAGAGTGTAGGGTATAGAGTGTAGAGTGTAGGGTATAGAGTGTAGGGTATAGAGTGTAGGGTATAGAGTGTAGGGTATAGAGTGTAGGGTATAGAGTGTAAAGTGTAGGGTATAGAGTGTATGGTATAGAGTGTAGGGTGTAGAGTGTATGGTATAGAGTGTAGGGTATAGAGTGTAGAGTGTAGGGTATAGAGTGTAGGGTATAGAGTGTAGGGTATAGAGTGTAGGGTATAGAGTGTAGGGTATAGAGTGTAGGGTACAGAGTGTAGAGTGTAGGGTATAGAGTGTAGGGTACAGAGTGCAGGGTGTAGAGTGTAGGGTATAGAGTGTAGGGTATAGAGTGTAGGGTGTAGGGTATAGAGTGTAGGGTGTAGAGTGTAGGGTATAGAGTGTAGGGTATAGAGTGTATGGTATAGAGTGTAGGGTATAGAGTGTAGGGTATAGAGTGTAGAGTGTAGGGTATAGAGTGTAGGGTAAAGAGTGTAGAGTGTAGGTTACAGAGTGCAGGGTGTAGAGTATACACTACACTTTATACCCTACACTCTACACTCTACACTGTATACCATACACTCTATGCCCCACACTCTATACCCTAAACTCTACACTCTATACCCTACACTCTACACCCTAAACTCTATACCATACACTCTATACCCTACACTCTACACTCTATACCCTACACTCTACACCCTATACCCTACACTCTACACTCTATACTCTACACTCTATACCATACACTCTATACCCTACACTCTACACTCTATACCCTACACTCTACTCCCTACACTCTACACCCTACAGTCTATACCCTACACTCTACACTCTATACCTTACACTCTACACTCTATTCCCTACACTCTATACCCTACACTCTATACCCTACATTCTATACCCTACACTCTACACTCTATACCCTACACTCTATACCCTACACTCCATACCGTACACTCTATACCCTACACTCTACACTCTATACCCTACACTCTATACGCCACACTCTATACCCTAGAGTCTATACCCTACACTCTATACCCTACACTCTACACTCTATACCATACACTCTACACTCTACACTCTATACCCTACACTCTATACCCTACACTCTATACCCTACACCCTACACTCTATACCCTACACTCTATACCCTACACTCTACACCCTACACTCTACACCCTACACTCTATACCCTATACCCTACACTCTATACCCTACACTCTATACCCTACACTCTATACCCTACACTCTATACCCTACACTATACACTGTATACCCTACACTCTATACCCTGCACTCTACACCCAGCACTCTACACCCAACACTCTAAACCCTACACTCTACACTCTATACCCTACACTCTATACCCTACACTCTACACTCTATACCCTACACTCTATAGCCTACACTCTATACCCTACAGTATATACCCTACACTCTATACCCTACACTCTACACCTTACACTCTACACTCTATTCCCTACACTCTATACCCTACACTCTATACCCTACACTCTATACCCTACACTCTACACTCTATACCCTACACCCTACACTCTATACCCTACACTCTACACTCTATATCTTACACTCTATACCCTGCACTCTACACCCTGCACTCTACACCCAACACTCTATAACCTACACTCTACACCCTACACTCTATAACCTACACTCTACACTCTATACCATACACTCTACATTCTACACTCTATGCCCTACACTCTATACCCTACACTCCAATCCCTACACTCTACACTCTATACCCTACACTCTATACCATACACTCTATACCCTACACTCTATACCATACACTCTATATCATACACTCTATACCCTACACTCTATACCCTACACTCTACAACCTATACCTTACACTCTATACCCTACACTCTATACCCTACACTCTAAACTCTATACCCTACACTCTACACTCTATACCCTACACTCTATAACATACACTCTATACCCTACACTCTATACCCTACACTCTATACCCTACACTCTATACCCTACACTCTATACCATACACTCTATACCATACACTCTACACTCTATACCCTACACTCTATACCATACACTCTACACCATACACTCTATAGCATACACTATATACCCTACACTCTACACTCTATACCCTACACTCTATACCCTACACTATACACTCTATACCCTACACTCTACACTTTATACCCTACTCTCTATACCCTACACTCTATACCCTACACTCTACAACCTGCACTCTATACCCTACACTCTATATCCTACACCTTACACTCTATACCCTACATTCTATACCCTACACTCTATACCCTACACTCTATACCCTACACTCTATAGCCTACACTCTATAGCCTACACTCTACACTCTACTCTATACCCTACACTCTATACCCTACACTCTACACTCTATACCCTACACTCTATACCCTACACTCTATACCCTACACTCTACACCCTACACTCTACACCCTACACTCTAATCCCTACACTCTAATCCCTACACCCTACACTCTATACCCTACACTCTATACCCTACACTCTATACCCTACACCCTACACTCTACACTCTATACCCTACACTCTACACCCTACACTCTACACCCTACACTCTACACTCTATAGCCTACACTCTACACCCTGCACTCTGTACCCTACACTCTACACTCTTTACCCTACACTCTATACCCTACACTCTACACCCTACACCCTACACTCTAATCCCTACACTCTAATCTCTACACCCTACACTCTATACCCTACACTCTATACCCTACACTCTATACCCTACACCCTACACTCTACACCCTACACTCTATACCCTACACTCTAATCCCTACACTCTATACTCTATACCCTACACTCTATACCCTACACTCTATACCCTACACTCTACACCCTACACTCTACACCCTACACTCTAATCCCTACACTCTAATCCCTACACCCTACACTCTATACCCTACACTCTATACCCTACACTCTATACCCTACACTCTATACCCTACACTCTATACCCTACACCCTACACTCTACAGCCTACACTCTACACCCTACACTCTATACACTACACTCTACACCCTGCACTCTGTACCCTACACTCTACACTCTTTACCCTACACTCTATACCCTTCACTCTATACCCTACACTCTATACCCTACACTCTATACACTACACTCTAAACTCTATACCCTACACTCTACACTCTATACCCTACACTCTATAACATACACTCTATGCCCTACACTCTATACCCTACCCTCTATACCCTACACTCTATACCCTACACTCTACACCATACACTCTACACCATACACTCTACACCATACACTCTATAGCATACACTCTATACCCTACACGATACACTCTATACCCTACACTCTATACCCTACACCCTATACCCTACACTCTATACCCTACACTCTATACCCTACACTCTATACCCTACACTCTATACCCTACACTCTAAACTCTATACCCTACACTCTACACTCTATACCCTACACTCTATAACATACACTCTATACCCTACACTCTATACCCTACACTCTATACCCTACACTCTATACCATACACTCTACACCCTACACTCTAATCCCTACACCCTACACTCTATACCCTACACTCTATACCCTACACTCTATACCCTACACCCTACACTCTACACCCTACACTCTATACCCTACACTCTACACCCTACACTCTACACTCTATACCCTACACTCTACACCCTGTACTCTGTACCCTACACTCTACACTCTTTACCCTACACTCTATACCCTACACTCTATACCCTACACTCTATACCCTACACTGTATACCCTACACTCTATACCATACACTCTACACTCTATACCCTACACTTTATACCATACACTCTACACCATACACTCTATAGCATACACTCTATACCCTACACTCTACACTCTATACCCTACACTCTATACCCTACACTATATACTCTATACCCTACACTCTACACTTTATACCCTACTCTCTATACCCTACACTCTATACCCTACACTCTACAACCTGCACTCTATACCCTACACTCTATACCCTACACCCTACACTCTATACCCTACACTCTATACCCTACACTCTATACCCTACACTCTATACCCTACACTCTATACCCTACACTCTATACCCTACACTCTACACCCTACACTCTACACCCTACACTCTATACCCTACACTCTATACCCTACACTCTATACCCTACACTCTATACGCTACACTCTACACCCTACACTCTAAACCCTACACTCTACACCCTACACTCTGTACCCTACACTCGACACTCTTTACCCTACACTCTATACCCTACACTCTATACCCTACACCCTATACCCTACACTCTATACCCTACACTCTATACCCTACACTCTATACCCTACACTCTATACCCTACACTCTAAACTCTATACCCTACACTCTACACTCTATACCCTACACTCTATAACATACACTCTATACCCTACACTCTATACCCTACACTCTATACCCTACACTCTATACCATACACTCTACACTCTACACTCTATACCCTACACTCTACACCCTGCACTCTGTACCCTACACTCTACACTCTTTACCCTACACTCTATACCCTACACTCTATACCCTACACTCTATACCCTACACTCTATACCCTACACTCTATACTCTATACCTTACACTCTATACCCTACACTCTATACCCTACACTCTAAACTCTATACCCTACACTCTATAACATACACTCTATACCCTACACTCTATACCCTACACTCTATACCATACACTCTATACCCTACACTCTACACCCTACACTCTATAGCTTACTCTCTATACCCTACACTCTATACCCTACACTCTAATCCCTACACTCTACACTCTATACCCTACACTCTATACCATACACTCTATACCCTACACTCTATACCCTACACTCTATACCATACACTCTATACCCTACACTCTATACCCTACACTCTACACCCTACACTCTACACCTTACACTCTATACCCTACACTCTATACCCTACACTCTAAACTCTATACCCTACACTCTACACTCTACACCCTACACTCTATAACATACACTCTATACCCTACACTCTATACCCTACACTCTATACCCTACACTCTATACCATACACTCTATACCATACACTCTACACTCTATACCCTACACTCTATACCATACACTCTACACCATACACTCTATAGCATACACTCTATACCCTACACTCTACACTCTATACCCTACACTCTATACCCTACACTCTATACCCTACACTATACACTCTATACCCTACACTCTACACTTCATACCCTACTCTCTATACCCTACACTCTATACCCTACACTCTACAACCTGCACTCTATACCCTACACTCTATACCCTACACCCTACACTCTATACCCTACACTCTATACCCTACACTCTATACCCTACACTCTATACTCTATACCCTACACTCTATAGCCTACACTCTACACTCTACTCTATACCCTACACTCTATACCCTACACTCTAATCCCTACACTCTAATCCCTACACTCTACACTCTATACCCTACACTCTATACCCTACACTCTACACCCTACACTCTACACCCTACACTCTAATCCCTACACTCTAATCCCTACACTCTAATCCCTACACCCTACACTCTATACCCTACACTCTATACCCTACACTCTATACCCTACACTCTATACCCTACACCCTACACTCTACACCCTACACTCTACACTCTATACCCTAAACTCTGCACCCTACACCCTACACTCTATACCCTACACTCTACACCCTGCACTCTGTACCCTACACTCTACACTCTTTACCCTACACTCTATACCCTACACTCTATACCCTACACTCTAATCCCTACACTCTACACCCTACACTCTATACCCTACACTCTATACCCTACACTCTATACCCTACACTCTACACCCTACAATCTAATTCCTACACTCTAATCCCTACACTCTAATCCCTACACCCTATACCCTACACTCTATACCCTACACTCTATACCCTACACTCTATACCCTACACTCTATACCCTACACCCTACACTCTACACCCTACACTCTACACTCTATACCCTACACTCTACACCCTACACTCTACACCCTACACTCTACACTCTATACTCTACACCCTGCACTCTGTACCCTACACTCTACACTCTTTACCCTACACTCTATACCCTACACTCTATACCCTACACTCTATACCCTACACTCTAAACTCTATACCCTACACTCTACACTCTATACCCTACACTCTATAACATACACTCTATACCCTACACTCTATACCCTACACTCTATACCATACACTCTACACCCTACACCCTACACTCTATACCCTACACTCTACACCCTGCACTCTGTACCCTACACTCTACACTCTTTACCCTACACTCTATACCCTACACTCTATACCCTACACTCTAATCCCTACACTCTACACCCTACACTCTATACCCTACACTCTATACCCTACACTCTATACCCTACACTCTACACCCTACAATCTAATTCCTACACTCTAATCCCTACACTCTAATCCCTACACCCTATACCCTACACTCTATACCCTACACTCTATACCCTACACTCTATACCCTACACTCTATACCCTACACCCTACACTCTACACCCTACACTCTACACTCTATACCCTACACTCTACACCCTACACTCTACACCCTACACTCTACACTCTATACTCTACACCCTGCACTCTGTACCCTACACTCTACACTCTTTACCCTACACTCTATACCCTACACTCTATACCCTACACTCTATACCCTACACTCTAAACTCTATACCCTACACTCTACACTCTATACCCTACACTCTATAACATACACTCTATACCCTACACTCTATACCCTACACTCTATACCATACACTCTACACCCTACACTCTACACCATACACTCTACACCATACACTCTATAGCATACACTCTATACCCTACACTATACACTCTATACCATACACTCTATACCCTACACTCTATACCCTACACTATACACTCTATACCCTACACTCTACACTTTATACCCTACACTCTATACCCTACACTCTATATCCTACACTCTATACCCTACACTCTATACCCTACACTCTATACCCTACACTCTTCAACCTGCACTCTACAACCTGCAATCTATACCCTACACTCTATACCCTACACTCTACACTCTATACCCTACACTCTATACCCTACACTCTATACCCTACACTCTATACCCTACACTCTACACTCTATACCCTACACTCTATAGCCTACACTCTACACCCTACACTCTATACCCTGCACTCTATACCCTACACTCTACACTCTATACCCTACACTCTACTCCCTACACTCTACACCCTACAGTCTATACCTTACACTCTACACTCTATACCTTACACTCTACACTCTATTCCCTACACTCTATACCCTACACTCCATACCGTACACTCTATACCCTACACTATACACTCTATACCCTACACTCTATACGCCACACTCTATACCCTACAGTCTATACCCTACACTCTATACCCTACACTCTACACTCTATACCATACACTCTACACTCTACACTCTATACCCTACACTCTATACCCTACACTCTATACCCTACACCCTACACTCTATACCCTACACTCTATACCCTACACTCTACACCCTACACTCTACACCCTACACTCTATACCCTATACCCTACACTCTACCCTACACTCTATACCCTACACTCTATACCCTACACTATACACTCTATACCCTACACTCTATACCCTGCACTCTACACCCTGCACTCTACACCCAACACTCTAAACCCTACACTCTACACTCTATACCCTACACTCTATACCCTACACTCTACACTCTATACCCTACACTCTATAGCCTACACTCTATACCCTACAGTATATACCCTACACTCTATACCCTACACTCTACACCTTACACTCTACACTCTATTCCCTACACTCTATACCCTACACTCTATACCCTACACTCTATACCCTACACTCTACACTCTATACCCTACACCCTACACTCTATACCCTACACTCTACACTCTATATCTTACACTCTATACCCTGCACTCTACACCCTGCACTCTACACCCAACACTCTATAACCTACACTCTACACCCTACACTCTATACCCTACACTCTATAACCTACACTCTACACTCTATACCATACACTCTACATTCTACACTCTATACCCTACACTCTATACCCTACACTCTAATCCCTACACTCTACACTTTATACCCTACACTCTATACCATACACTCTATACCGTACACTCTATACCATACACTCTATACCATACACTCTATACCCTACACTCTATACCCTACACTCTACACCCTATACCTTACACTCTATACCCTACACTCTATACCCTACACTCTATACCCTACACTCTATACCATACACTCTATACCATACACTCTACACTCTATACCCTACACTCTATACCCTACACTCTATACCCTACACTCTATACCATACACTCTATACCATACACTCTACACTCTATACCCTACACTCTATACCATACACTCTACACCATACACTCTATAGCATACACTATATACCTTACACTCTACACTCTATACCCTACACTCTATACCCTACACTATACACTCTATACCCTACACTCTACACTTTATACCCTACTCTCTATACCCTACACTCTATACCCTACACTCTACAACCTGCACTCTATACCCTACACTCTATACCCTACACCTTACACTCTATACCCTACACTCTATACCCTACACTCTATACCCTACACTCTATACCCTACACCCTACACTCTATACCCTACACTCTATACCCTACACTCTATACCCTACACTCTATACCCTACACTCTATACCCTACACTCTACACCCTACACTCTACACCCTACACTCTATACCCTACACTCTATACCCTACACTCTATACCCTACACTCTATATGCTACACTCTACACCCTACACTCTACACCCTACACTCTACACCCTACACTCTGTACCCTACACTCGACACTCTTTACCCTACACTCTATACCCTACACTCTATACCCTACACCCTATACCCTACACTCTATACCCTACACTCTATACCCTACACTCTATACCCTACACTCTATACCCTACACTCTAAACTCTATACCCTACACTCTACACTCTATACCCTACACTCTATAACATACACTCTATACCCTACACTCTATACCCTACACTCTATACCCTATACTCTATACCATACACTCTACACCCTACACTCTAATCCCTACACCCTACACTCTATACCCTACACTCTATACCCTACACTCTATACCCTACACTCTATACCCTACACCCTACACTCTACACCCTACACTCTATACCCTACACTCTACACCCTACACTCTACACTCTATACCCTACACTCTACACCCTGCACTCTGTACCCTACACTCTACACTCTTTACCCTACACTCTATACCCTACACTCTATACCCTACACTCTATACCCTACACTCTATACCCTACACTCTATACTCTATACCTTACACTCTATACCCTACACTCTATACCCTACACTCTAAACTCTATACCCTACACTCTACACTCTATACCCTACACTCTATAACATACACTCTATACCCTACACTCTATACCCTACACTCTATACCATACACTCTATACCCTACACTCTACACCCTACACTCTATAGCTTACACTCTATACCCTACACTCTATACCTTACACTCTAATCCCTATACCCTACACTCTATACCATACACTCTATACCCTACACTCTATACCCTACACTCTATACCATACACTCTATACCCTACACTCTATACCCTACACTCTACACCCTACACTCTACACCTTACACTCTATACCCTACACTCTATACCCTACACTCTAAACTCTATACCCTACACTCTACACTCTACACCCTACACTCTATAACATACACTCTATACCCTACACTCTATACCCTACAGTCTATACCCTACACTCTATACCATACACTCTATACCATACACTCTACACTCTATACCCTACACTCTATACCATACACTCTACACCATACACTCTATAGCATACACTCTATACCCTACACTCTACACTCTATACCCTACACTCTATACCCTACACTCTATACCCTACACTATACACTCTATACCCTACACTCTACACTTTATACCCTACTCTCTGTACCCTACACTCTATACCCTACACTCTACAACCTGCACTCTATACCCTACACTCTATACCCTACACCCTACACTCTATACCCTACACTCTATACCCTACACTCTATACCCTACACTCTATACCCTACACTCTATACTCTATACCCTACACTCTATAGCCTACACTCTACACTCTACTCTATACCCTACACTCTATACCCTACACTCTAATCCCTACACTCTAATCCCTACACTCTACACTCTATACCCTACACTCTATACCCTACACTCTATACCCTACACTCTACACCCTACACTCTACACCCTACACTCTAATCCCTACACTCTAATCCCTACACTCTAATCCCTACACCCTACACTCTATACCCTACACTCTATACCCTACACTCTATACCCTACACTCTGCACCCTACACCCTACACTCTATACCCTACACTCTACACCCTGCACTCTGTACCCTACACTCTACACTCATTACCCTACACTCTATACCCTACACTCTATACCCTACACTCTACACCCTACAATCTAATTCCTACACTCTAATCCCTACACTCTAATCCCTACACCCTATACCCTACACTCTATACCCTACACTCTATACCCTACACTCTACACCCTACAATCTAATTCCTACACTCTAATCCCTACACTCTAATCCCTACACCCTATACCCTACACTCTATACCCTACACCCTACACTCTACACCCTACACTCTACACTCTATACCCTACACTCTACACCCTACACTCTACACCCTACACTCTACACTCTATACTCTACACCCTGCACTCTGTACCCTACACTCTACACTCTATACCCTACACTCTATAGCCTACACTCTACACCCTACACTCTATACCCTGCACTCTATACCCTACACTCTACACTCTATACCCTACACTCTACTCCCTACACTCTACACCCTACAGTCTATACCTTACACTCTACACTCTATACCTTACACTCTACACTCTATTCCCTACACTCTATACCCTACACTCCATACCGTACACTCTATACCCTACACTATACACTCTATACCCTACACTCTATACGCCACACTCTATACCCTACAGTCTATACCCTACACTCTATACCCTACACTCTACACTCTATACCATACACTCTACACTCTACACTCTATACCCTACACTCTATACCCTACACTCTATACCCTACACCCTACACTCTATACCCTACACTCTATACCCTACACTCTACACCCTACACTCTACACCCTACACTCTATACCCTATACCCTACACTCTACCCTACACTCTATACCCTACACTCTATACCCTACACTATACACTCTATACCCTACACTCTATACCCTGCACTCTACACCCTGCACTCTACACCCAACACTCTAAACCCTACACTCTACACTCTATACCCTACACTCTATACCCTACACTCTACACTCTATACCCTACACTCTATAGCCTACACTCTATACCCTACAGTATATATCCTACACTCTATACCCTACACTCTACACCTTACACTCTACACTCTATTCCCTACACTCTATACCCTACACTCTATACCCTACACTCTATACCCTACACTCTACACTCTATACCCTACACCCTACACTCTATACCCTACACTCTACACTCTATATCTTACACTCTATACCCTGCACTCTACACCCTGCACTCTACACCCAACACTCTATAACCTACACTCTACACCCTACACTCTATACCCTACACTCTATAACCTACACTCTACACTCTATACCATACACTCTACATTCTACACTCTATACCCTACACTCTATACCCTACACTCTAATCCCTACACTCTACACTTTATACCCTACACTCTATACCATACACTCTATACCGTACACTCTATACCATACACTCTATACCATACACTCTATACCCTACACTCTATACCCTACACTCTACACCCTATACCTTACACTCTATACCCTACACTCTATACCCTACACTCTATACCCTACACTCTATACCATACACTCTATACCATACACTCTACACTCTATACCCTACACTCTATACCCTACACTCTATACCCTACACTCTATACCATACACTCTATACCATACACTCTACACTCTATACCCTACACTCTATACCATACACTCTACACCATACACTCTATAGCATACACTATATACCTTACACTCTACACTCTATACCCTACACTCTATACCCTACACTATACACTCTATACCCTACACTCTACACTTT